>NC_056448.1:33681122-33766122 GCF_018296145.1 Oncorhynchus tshawytscha
GAACATCTACCTAGTATTCAATACTGTCCATTGGACTGACTACGTTCTGGTGTGGTGAGAGTCAAGGCTCTGTGTTGTCACTGTGTAGGTCTGCTCCACCAGAAAACTTTAATAGGTCAGTTATAATAACAGTCTTTAAATCAGTGAAATATAGCACAGCTTACATCCACAAAGCAGAGAGCGTTGATGTCTGGCTCTCATTCAGAGGTGCTACAGCGGCTGTGCTAGGGCCTTAGGGTGGAGACTACACCTCACCTTGTAAAACAGAAGTATCTGTTCAACCTTAATGGTTCATTATTTTCATACTATACCAGGGAGGACTAAACTGAAACATGATAAAACCTAGTAATCTCTACTAAGAGTAGGTGGGAATTTGTGAGTATTTATACTGAACAGTGTTGTAAAAATGTCACTGCTGCTCACTAGTGAATTTAAGAGTTCTGCAACCAGAGATTAATAATATGAACAAATAATGAACTAGAGAAAACTGGCATATGAATCATGAATGTTACGTGTTCCATGATAGACAGACCAAACCTCAGGAAACCAGGCTCTCAATAACAGAAAGGAAAATTGATGGCATAGTGAAACAAACAGATACTCCACTCTTCTCTCTCTCTCTCTCTCTCTCTCTCTCTCTCTCTCTCTCTCTCTCTCTCTCTCTCTCTCTCTCTCTCTCTCTCTCTCTCTCTCTCTCTCTCTCTCTCTCTCTCTCTCTCTCTCAATCTCTCTCTCAATCTCTCTCTCTCTCTCTCTCTCTTCTCTCTCTCTCTCTCTCTCTCTCTCTCTCTCTCTCTCTCTCTCTCTTCTCTCTCTCTCTCTCTCTCTCTCTCTCTCTCTCTCTCTCTCTCTCTCTCTCTCTCTCTCTCTCTCTCTCTCTCTCTCTCTCTCTCTCTCTCTCTCTCTCTCTCTCTCTCTCTCTCTCTCTCTCTCTCTCTCTCTCTCTCTCTCTCTCTCTCTCTCTCTCTCTCTCTCTCCCTCTCTCTCTCTCTCTCTCTCAATCTCTCTCTCAATCTCTCTCTCTCCTCTCTCTCTCTCTCTCTCTCTCTCTCTCTCTCTCTCTCTCTCTCTCTCTCTCTCTCTCTCTCTCTCTCTCTCTCTCTCTCTCTCTCTCTCTCTCTCTCTCTCTCTCTCTCTCTCTCTCTCTCTCTCTCTCTCTCTCTCTCTCTCTCTCTCTCTCTCTCTCAATCTCTCTCTCTCTCTCAATCTCTCTCTCAATCTCTCTCTCTCCTCTCTCTCTCTCTCTGCCCACCAGAAATCTGGCAACACTTCAGCACCTGGCCAGCTGGCTGGCCCACCCAGGATTCTACCACACAGGAGAAGAGGGAGATAGAAAAGGAAGGAGAGGAGAGGGAGGGGAAGTGAGATAGAGGAGAAAGACAGAAAGTGGATATATGAGACAGGGACAGAGACAGGGACAGGGACAGGGACTAAGAGGGAGTGAGAGAGCGAGTCATTTCACACTAGATGAAAATAAATGAGGAGCGACCTTCTGAAAACACACTCCTCATTCACCTATAACAGAAAACACATGTATTGGAATAAGCATATAGACGCTCAGGTCTGGCCCTACCGGCTCAGAAACAATAAACAATATATTAATTCTCTCTATTCCCTTAACACTTGAACACACTATTTATCAAACACACACATGCTCTCTCTCTCTCTCTCTCTCTCTCTCTCTCTCTCTCTCTCTCTCTCTCACTCTCCTCACACTCACACACACACACATATATGTATAAAAGCATGGGCTTTTAGTGGGCTCAGTAAGCCCATCTGGAAGAACAGGCTGTGTGTAAAGGTTTATATCCCAGGGGAGTGTAACACACCAGGGTTAGATTTCACCTGTAGCCCAACATCAACACAAGGCCATACAGTCAACAACCAACCAGAGGGAGAGAAACGGAACTGAAAGGGGAAACAGAGTGAGGGGGAATTGAGAGAGTGGAGACAGAGAGGGGACACTGAGGGAGGGGAAACAGAGAGGGGACACTAAGAGAGGGGAAACAGAGTGAGGGGGAATTGAGAGAGTGGAGACAGAGAGGGGACACTGAGGGAGGGGAAACAGAGTGAGGGGGAATTGAGAGAGTGGAGACAGAGAGGGGACACTGAGGGAGGGGAGGGAGGGGGAATTGGGAAACAGAGGGGACACTGAGGGAGGGGAAACAGAGTGAGGGGGAATTGAGAGAGTGGAGACAGAGAGGGGACACTGAGGGAGGGGAAACAGGAGGGGAAACAGAGGAGGGGACACTAAGAGAGGGGAAACAGAGGGGACACTGAGGGGGAATTGAGAGAGTGGAGACAGAGAGGGGACACTGAGGGAGGGGAAACAGAGTGAGGGGGAATTGAGAGAGTGGAGACAGAGAGGGGACACTGAGGGAGGGGAAACAGAATGAGGGGGAATTGAGAGAGTGGAGACAGAGAGGGGACACTGAGGGAGGGGAAACAGAGAAGGGGACACTAAGAGAGGGGAAACAGAGAGAGGGGAATCAGAGAGAGGGGAAATGGAGAGAGGGGACACTGAGAGAGTGGAAACAGAGAGGGGACACTGAGGGAGGGGAAACAGAGTGAGGGGGAATTGAGAGAGTGGAGACAGAGAGGGGACACTGAGGGAGGGGAAACAGAGAAGGGGACACTAAGAGAGTGGAAACAGAGAGAGGGGAATCAGAGAGAGGGGAAATGGAGAGAGGGGACACTGAGAGAGTGGAAACAGAGAGAGGGGACACTGAGGGATGGGAAACAGAGAGGGGACACTAAGAGAGGGGAAACAGAGAGAGGGGAATCGGAGAGAGGGGAAATGGAGAGAGGGGACACTGAGGGAGGGGAAACAGAGAGGGGGAATCGGAGAGAGGGGAAATGGAGAGAGGGGACACTGAGAGAGTGGAAACAGAGAGAGGGGACACTGAGGGAGGGGAAACAGAGAGGGGACACTAAGAGAGGGGAAATGGAGAGAGGGGACACTGAGAGAGTGGAAACAGAGAGAGGGGACACTGAGGGATGGGAAACAGAGAGGGGACACTAAGAGAGGGGAAACAGAGAGAGGGGAATCGGAGAGAGGGGAAATGGAGAGAGGGGACACTGAGAGAGTGGAAACAAAGAGGGGACACTGAGGGAGGAGAAACAGAGAGGGGACACTAAGAGAGGGGAAACAGAGAGAGGGGAATCAGAGAGAGGGGAAATGGAGAGAGGGGACACTGAGAGAGTGGAAACAAAGAGGGGACACTGAGGGAGGGGAAACAGAGAGGGGACACTAAGAGGGGGAAACAGAGAGAGGGGAATCAGAGAGAGGGGAAATGGAGAGAGGGGACACTGAGAGAGTGGAAACAGAGAGGGGACACTGAGGGAGGGGAAACAGAGAGGGGACACTAAGAGAGGGGAAACAGAGAGAGGGGAATCGGAGAGAGGGGAAACAGAGAGGGGGACACTGAGAGAGGGGAAATAGAGAGAGGGGAAACGGAGAGTGGACACAGAGAGGGGGACACTGAGAGAGTGGAAACAGAGAGAGGGGACACAGAAAGAGGGGAAATGGAGAGAGGGGAAACAGAGAGGGGACACAGATAGGGGACACAGAAAGGGGACACAGAGAGGGGACACAGAGAGAGGGGAAACGGAGAGAGGGAAACAGAGAGGGGACACAGAGAGGGGAAACGGAGAGAGGGGAAACAGAGAGGGGAAATGGAGAGGGGAAATGGAGAGGGGAATCAGAGAGGGAAACAGAGAGAGGGAAACAGAGAGGGGAAATGGAGAGGGGAGGGGAAACAGAGAGGGGACACAGAGAAGGGACACAGAGAGGGGGATGAACAGAAGGAGAAGGATGAACAGTACTTACATATAGAGGTACTTCTCCTCTGTTCAGCTCCATGTTCTGAGCATCTGATGAACCAATAAGAAAAGGGCCATGCATATTATTATATTATTTAAATCATAGACTTTAAACCAAACACTGCAAATAACCAATATGTAACCACAACCCTGCATCTGACTAATGACCCAGCGTAACCATCAAGACCCTGATCAGCATGCCATGTACTGTAGCCCAGAATGGGTCCAAACCTCTCTCTAAGTCTGATTCATTAATTGGGCAGTCAGAGCTTCAGAATCACAAGGCTCTACTCTACGTGCGAGACACAACCTAATCCTCTCATCATCCTGGTCTGTCAGAACATGAAGTCTTCTATGAAACACTGTTATCCTTTTGATATTATCCCATTTCCCCCTCCCTCCATTCCTCCCCCAATTTATTTTTCTCTCTTTTTTCTCAAACAGTGATCCAATCTGTCTGTCTGTGTCTAGAAAATGTTACCTTAAGCTGCACAGAATGAGAGAATTGTTTGAAATGAAAAGGCTTTAGTGTGCAGTCTGTCTGTGCACAGTATCGTATGTGCTGTGCACAGTATAGTATGTGCTGTGTACTGTATAGTCTGTCTGTGCACGGTATAATATGTGCTGTGTACTGTATAGTCTGTCTGTGCACTGTATAGTATGTGCTGTGTACTGTATAGCCTGTCTGTGCATGGTATAGTATGTCTGTGCACGGTATAGTCTGTCTGTGCACGGTATAGTCTGTCTGTGCACGGTATAGTCTGTCTGTGTTTCTCTCTATTTGGTGGGAGGTTGCAGGAATGGAGGCCACTGTGCTGTAAGTGGAACTGTAGCCACATGCCTAAACCTGATCCGCTGTGACTTCACTCTCAGTGTGTGTGTGTTAATACTGCATGACTGCAGAGTGACAGAGAGATGGTGTCAGCACTATAGAGACATCGCTCAGTCTAGACACAAGGGGATGATGAGGAGAAAGCAACCAAGAAACCTTTTTCCATTATTTACATTTTCCACGTGTGTTCAATGCAGCCATTTGATCTCAATATCAAATCCTTTCTGGGTAACAATGAAGTACTTACTGTGATTGTTTTCAATTGATTCTTAGCAAATAACAATTTCTCCAGCAAGAATGTTGCTTGGACTGTCTGGGAGTGGTCTAAGTGGGGAGGAGAAAACTGAAAACTAGCTGTTATTGGAAGAGAGGTTCTTACTGGTCTCTTTCTTACTGGTCTATTAACTCATTTAATGCCTGGTGGAAAAAAAACTCCATCCTACCAAAACAGGCTAAAAAGGCCTTATCATCATTTTCACAATTTCACAGTATTAGTCCAACCGCAGAGTGTGGAAATATACTGATTGTACAAAACATTAGGAACACCAGCTCTTTCCATGACATAGACTGACCGGGTGAATCCAGGTGAAAGCTATGATTCCTTATTGATGTCACTTGTTAAATCCACTTCAATCAGTGTAGATGAAAGGGAGGGTTAAAGAAGGATTTTTAAGCCTTGAGACAATTGAGACATGGATTGTGTATGTGTTCCATTCAGAGGGTGAATTGGAAAAACAGAATATTGGAGTGCCTTTGAACGGGGTATGGTAGTAGGTGCCAGGCGTACTGTTTTGAGTGTGTCAAAAACTTCAAAGCTGCTGGGTTTTTCACGCTCAACAGTTTCCCTTGTGTATCAAGAATGGTCCAACACCCAAAGGACATCCAGCCAACTTGACACATCTGTGGGAAGCATTGGAGTCAAAATGGGCCAGCATCCCGGGTGGAACGCTTTGGACACCTTGTAGAGTCCATGCCCTGAGGAACTGAGGCTGTTCTGAGGGCAAAAGGGGTCGTGCAACTCAATATTAGGAAGGTTTTCCTAATGTTTTGTACACAGTGTATGTAAAACACTGGACAATCTCACTTTTTACTGCCTCAGGCCTTTAAAAAGAGCTGTCATTACACAATAAACGGCTCTAAAACAACATCAAAACAACCCCATGTGATTCACCAGAAGATTCTGACAGGTGATAAACTGAGTGGTGTGCTGGAGAGTTGTCACGGTGTTGTGTTGTCTCTCTTGTCATGATGTGTGTTTTGTCCTATATTTGTATTTTTACCCCAGCCCCCGTCCCCCGGGAGACCATTTGCCTTCTAGTAGGACGTCATTGTAAATAAGAATTTGTTCTTAACTGACTTTCCTAGATAAATAAAGGTAAATAAAATCAAATAAAAAAATGAATAGCACTGTCCTTTTCACTTACTATAGCTATTTTGTCAATAAAGAAAGTCCTGATGCCACAGGCTGGGGCATGATCCTCCTGATCCTGTAACAGGTATTACTATTATGTGGTATTGTCCATCTTTGTGTTGTCATTATCATGGAACTGTCATTATATTATCATGATCATGGTATCACCATTATGGTATTATCATTATCATGGTAGGATCATGATCATGGTATTGTTATTGTTATTATCATAGTTTTATGATTATAATTATATTTTTATTATCATGGTATTATCATTATGGTATTATCATTATCATGGTAGGATCATGATCATCGTTTTATGATTATAATGATATTTTTATTATCATGGTATCACCATTATGGTATTATCATTATCATGGTAGGATCATGATCATGGTATTGTTATTGTTATTATCATCGTTTTATGATTATGATGATATTTTTATTATCATGGTATTATCATTAGGGTATTATCATTATCATGGTAGGATCATGATCATGGTATTGTTATTGTTATTATCATCGTTTTATGATTATGATGATATTTTTATTATCATGGTATTATCATTAGGGTATTATCATTATCATGGTAGGATCATGATCATGGTATTGTTATTGTTATTATCATCGTTTTATGATTATGATGATATTTTTATTATCATGGTATTATCATTAGGGTATTATCATTATCATGGTAGGATCATTAGGGTATTATCATTATCATGGTATTGTCATTATCATGGCTGTGGGGTCAGATTTTTTTTAAACTATGGATAGAAAAGTGAACTTCCATAATATGAGTGTAGGGTCACCTATTATTAGGGCTGGGAATTGCCAGGGACCTCATGATACGATATTATCACAATACTTAGGCGCCGATGCCATATGTATTATAATTCTATATGTATTGTGATTTTTTTATGTATTATGATTCGATACTGCAACTTTATTGTGATTCGATGTTCCAAACATATTGCTCACTATATGTCTGCTGCAGAGGAACAAAAGAGATCCATGGAAAAACATGTTTTGGAAGTAAAAGTGCTGAAAACCTGCCGTCACACATAAAACATTTAAAAAGATGATGGAGAACAAACTATAGGATGAGAAATACCAAAGTTTTGGTACGACCAACTTGCACTAGCTAACTTTAACTACCTAGCAAAAAAATATAGAGAGATATTTTTACAATTCGCTACTTGTCTATATAAAATAGGCTAAAATAATATTGCGATACTCTACTGTTTAGATTTTTCCCCCATCCCTCCAGTTTATGTGTGTACTGTGTAGGGTGGCTGTTTGTAAGCTCAGGACAAGTAGTGTGTGTATCCTGGCCAGATGAGCCATGTGCTGCCATATAGGAGTCAAAGACGGACTCCCTGCTTTATTTGCATGCCTATTTTCCTATTAGGCCTTAGACTTTGGGTTACACAACACACAGGATAGGTCCCAAACAGAAACACACTCCACTCTCCTTGAAAAAGACCTCCTAACACTGACCTCTGACCTCTCTACCTCTTCAGTGTGTCTGTGTGTAACAAACCAGACACTAGGACTGGCCCTGAGGAGACTAGCTAACGTGAACAATGAACAGCACACAGTAGAGTACAAAAACGTCAAAACCAGAAGGAACACTAGTTTTGACATCTGGTCATGTGCCAGAAATATTTTCAAATGTGAAGGTCCAGAGAGGTCAAGTGTGAACAAATCTGTTTCCTCTCACATGATATCACCCACATCAACCGTACATCACCTGAACAGGTAAGTCTTGATTTCACCATACTATTTGGTAATTAGAAAATGTACTAGCTCATTGTCTTTGGCACATTGGCCACTTAGGTGTGGTTGTAAGATTGTTCTCAGGAACACCCAGCTATATACTCAGTTTTGCATTAGAGAATGATTAATGGCCCTTGAGAAAAGGATGCAAGGTGGAATGATGACAATGTAACACAGCTGTCAAGAGAAGCACAACAACAAGTCCTCAGTCTAGGAAACTAATAGCTTCTACCCCCAAGCCATAAGGCTGCTAAATAATTAGTTAAATAGTTAACAAAACAGCTACCCGGACGATCTGCATTGACTGTTTTTGCTCTAACCTTTTTGTCTCATCACATACGCTGCTGTTACTGTTTCTTACCTGTCACTTTATTCCTAGTTATGTACATACAGTATCTGCCTCGTACCCCTGCACATGGACTCAGTACTGGTACCACATGTACACTGAACAAAAATATAAACGCAATATAAAGTGTCGGTCCCATGTTTCATGAGCTGAAATAAAAAATCATGTACATTTTCCATACACACGAAAAGCTTATTTCTCTCAAACGTTGTGCACTAATTTGTTTACATCCCTGTTAGGGAGCATTTCTCTTTTGCCAAGATAACCCATTCACCTGACAGGTGTGGCATATCAAGAAGGTTATTAAACAGCATGGTCATTACACAGGTTTACCTTGTGTTGGGAATAATAAAAGGCCACTCTAAAACAGCATAATGGGGTATTATCCTGACAGGAACAGACATCAGAATATGCAAAGACAAACGAACATTTAACAGCAGGGAGCAGACATCAAACAGGACAGAGACATCAGAACAGCACGCAAAGACAAACAAACATTAATCCTGAACAGGACAGAGACAGCATCAGAATTGCAGAGACAAATAACATTAATGACAGGGAACAGTTTTATGACAAACAAACATTAATCCTAACATTATTAAAAATTATCCTGACACGGAACAGATATATGCAAAGACACGAACATTATCACAGCAGGGGACTGTTATGCAAAGACAAACGAACATTATCCTGACAGCAGGGAACAGACATCAAACAGGACAGAGACAGCATCAGAACTGGGTACGTAAAGACAAACGAACATTAATCCTGACAGGGAACAGACATCAAACAGGACAGAGACAGCATCAGAACCGGGTTGCAGAGACAAACTAACATTAATCCTGACAGGGAACAGACATCAAACAGGACAGAGACAGTCAGAACGGGTATGTAAAGACAAACAAACACTAATGACAGGGAACAGACATCAAACTGGACTTTCAGAACCGGTATGTAAAGACAAACGAACATTAATCCTGACATGAACAGACATCAAACAGGACTGAGACAGCGTCAGAACTGGGTATGCAAAGACAAACGAACATTAATCCTGACAGCAGGGGACAGACATCAAACAGGACAGAGACAGCGTCAGAACCGGGTATGCAAAGACAAACGAACATTAATCCTGGAGGGAACAGACATCAAACAGGACAGAGACAGCGTCAGAACCGGGTATGCAAAGACAAACATTAATCCTGACAGGGAACAGACAAACAGGACAGAGAGTGGTATTGTGCAAAGACAAACAAACATTAATCCTCATCAAACAGGACAGAGACTCAGAACCGGGTATGTAAAGTCAGAACTTTGCAAAGACAAACGAACATTAATCCTGACAGGGAACAGACATCAAACAGGACAGAGACAGCGCCAGAACCGGGTATGCAAAGACAAACGAACATTAATCCTGGAGGGAACAGACTTCCAACAAACAGCATCAGAACTGGGTACGTGAAGACAAACACTAATCCTGACAGTGAACAGACATCAAACAGGACTGAGACAGCGTCAGAACCTATGCAAAGACAAACAAACATTAATCCTGACAGCAGGAACAGACATTAAACAGGACAGAGACAGCGTCAGAACCGGTATGCAAAGACAAACAAACATTAATCCTGACAGGAACAGACATCAAACAGGGACAGCTCAGAACTGGGTATGCAAAGACAAACGAACATTAATCCTGACAGGAACAGACATCAAACTGGACAGAGACATTATGCAAAGACAAACAAACATTAATCCTGGAGGGAACAGACTTCCAACAGGACAGAGACAGCATCAGAACTGGGTACGTGAAGACAAACAAACACTAATCCTGACAGTGAACAGACATCAAACAGGACTGAGACAGCGTCAGAACCGGTATGCAAAGACAAACAAACATTAATCCTGACAGGGAACAGACATCAAACTGGACAGAGACAGCGTTATGCAAAGACAAACGAACATTAATCCTGGAGGGAACAGACTTCCAACAGGACAGAGACAGCATCAGAACTGAAGACAAACAAACACTAATCCTGACAGTGAACAGACATCAAACAGGACAGAGACATCAGAAGCGGGTATGCAAAGACAAACAAACATTAATCCTGACAGCAGGGAACAGACATCAAACTGGACAGAGACAGCGTAAGAACTGGGTATGCAAAGACAAACTAACATTAATCCTGACAGGGAACAGACATCAAACAGGACAGAGACAGCGTCAGAACCGGGTACGCAAAGACAAACAAACATTAATCCTGACAGGGAACAGACATCAAACAGGACAGAGACAGCGTCAGAACTGGGTATGCAAAGACAAACGAACATTAATCCTGCAGGGAACAGACTTCCAACAGGACAGAGACATGTATGCAAAGACAAACGAACATTAATCCTGACAGGGAACAGACTTCAAACAGGACAGAGACAGTGTCAGAACTGGGTATGCAAAGACAAACAAACATTAATCCTGACAGCAGGGAACAGACATCAAACAGGACAGAGACAGCATCAGAACCGGGTATGTAGAGACAAACTAACATTAATCCTGACAGGAACAGACATAAAGCGTCAGAAGTATGTAAAGACAAACAAACATTAATCCTGAACAGACATCAAACAGACAGAGAAGCGTCAGAACCGGGTATGCAAAGACAAACGAACATTAATCCTGACGGGAACAGACATCAAACAGGACAGAGACAGCGTCAGAACCGGGTATGCAAAGACAAACGAACATTAATCCTGACGGGAACAGACATCAAACAGGACAGAGACAGCGTCAGAAATGTAAAGACAAACAAACATTAATCCTGACAGCAGAGAACAGACATCAAACAGGACAGAGAGACAGCGTCAGAACCGGGTATGCAAAGACAAACGAACATTAATCCTGACGGGGAACAGACATCAAACAGGACAGAGACAGCGTCAGAAGAACATTAATCCTGACGGGGAACAGACATTTGCAAAGACAAACAAACGTTAATCCTGACAGGGAACAGACATTCGGGTATGCAAAGACAAACAAACATTAATCCTGACAGGGAACAGACATCAAACAGGACAGAGCAAAAATGCAAAGACAAACAAGCATTATCCTAGAGGGAACAGACTTCCAACAGGACAGAGACAGCATCAGAACTGGGTACGTAAAGACAAACATTAATCCTGACAGGGAACAGACATCAAACAGGACAGAGACAGTGTCAGAACCGGTATGCAAAGACAAACAAACATTAATCCTGACAGGAACAGACATCAAACAGGACAGAGACAGCGTCAGAACCGGGTATGCAAAGACAAACGAACATTAATCCTGACAGGGAACAGACATCAAACAGGACAGAGACAGCGTCAGAACCGGGTATGCAGAGACAAATAAACATTAATCCTGGAGGGAACAGACAGCAAACAGGTTTTGCAAAGACAAACAAACATTAATCCTGACAGCAGGGAACAGACATCAAACAGGACAGAGACAGCATCAGAACCCAGTATTGACAGGGAACAGACATGTGTATGCAAAGACAAACGAACATTAATCCCTGATTGACATCAAACAGGACAGAGACAGCGTGTGACAAATAAACATTAATCCTGCAGGGAACAGACATCAAACAGGACAGAGACAAGTCAGAGCCGGGTATGCAAAGACAAATAAACATTAATCCTGGAGGGAACAGACAGCAAACAGGGGAGACAGCGTGGATGCAGAGACAATAAACATTAATCCTATCAAACAGGACAGAGACAGCATCCAGGTATGCAAAGACAAACTAACATTAATCCTAACAGCAGAACAGACATCAAACAGGACAGAGACACAGGTATGCAAAGACAAACAAACATGAATCCTGCCAGCCAGACATCAAACAGGACAGAGACAGCGTCAGAATGCAAAGACCGAACATTAATCCTGACAGGGAACAGACATTCAGAACCGGGTATGCAAAGACAAACAAACATTAATCCTGACAGGGAACAGATCAAACAGGACAGAGACAGCATCAGAACCGGGTATGTAGAGACAAACTAACATTAATCCTTACAGCATGGGGTTCAGACAAATAAACATTAATCCTGACAGGGAACAGACATGAACAGAACTGGGTATGTAGACAGACATCAAACAGGACAGAGACAGCGTCAGAACTGGGTATGCAAAGACAAGAAACATTAATCCTGACAGCAGGGAACAGACATCAAACAGGACAGAGACAGCGTCAGAACTGGGTGCAAAGACAAACTAACATTAACTGACAGGGAACTCAAAAGTATGCAAAGAAACGAACATTAATCCTGACAGGGAACAGACATCAAACAGGACAGAGAACAGAACCGGGTATGCAAAGACAAACAAACATTAATCCTGACAGACATCAAACTCAGAGACAGCGTCAGAACCGGGTATGCAAAGACAAACAAACATTAATCCCTGACAGGGAACAGACATCAAACAGGACAGAGACAGTGTCAGAACCGGGTATGCAAAGACAAACAAACAAATCCCAGGGAACAGACATCAAACAGGACAGAGACAGGTCAGAAGTGCAAAGACAAACGAACCCTGACAGGGAGACTCAAACAGGACAGAGACAGCTCAGAACATTGACATCAAACAGGACAGAGACAGTCAGAACCGGGTATGCAAAGACAAACGTGACAGCAGGGAACAGACACAAACAGACATTATTACTGGGTATGCAAAGACAAACAAACATTATTGACAGCAGGGAACAGACATTCAGAACCGGGTCATTAATCCTTCAAACAGGACAGAGACAGCATCAGAACTGGGTATATTTCCTGACAGGGAACAGACATGTCAGAACTGGGTCCAAAGACAAACAAACATTAATCCTGACAGGGAACAGACATTCAGTTTCTCTCACAGGCACATTCAACCTGCAAAGTTGGACAGGGAACAGACATCAGCGGACAAATAAACATTAATCCTGGAGGGAAACAGACATCAAACAGGACAGAGAAGAACCTGACAAACAAACATTAATCCTGACAGGGAACAGACAAGCAGAGACAGCGTCAGAACCGGGTATGCAAAAGACAAACAAACATGAATCCTAGACAGCAGGAACAGACATCAAACAGGACAGAGACAGCGTCAGAACCGGGTATCAAAGACAAACAAACAGAGATGACGGTATGCAAAGACAAACAAACATAATCCTGACAGCAGGAACAGACATCAAACTTCAGAAATGTAATCCTGCAGCAGGGAACAGACATCAAACAGGACAGAGACAGCATGTGAAGACAAACAAACTTCCTGAACAGACATCAAACAGACAGAGATATGCAAAGACAAACAAACATTAATTAGGGAACAGACATCAAACAGGACAGACAGCATCAGAAACTAAAGACAAACGAACATTAATCCTGACAGGAACAGACATCAAACAGGACAGAGACAGCGTCAGAACCGGGCATTAATCCTAACAGGAACAGACATCAAACAGGACAGATACTCAGTGCAAAGACAAACAAACATTAATCCTGACAGCAGGGAACAGACATTCAGAAATGAACATTAATTGGAGGAACATTTTGCAACCTTTTATATCTGCATAGACTGACAAACAAACATTAATGGACAGAGACAGCATCAGAACCGGGTATGCAGAGACAAATAAACATTAATCCTCATCAAACAGGACAACGACAGCATATGGTATGCAAGACAAAAAACACTAATCCTGACAGGGAACAGACATCAAACAGGACAGAGACAGTTATCAAAGACAAACAAACATTATTTCAAACAGGACAGAGACAGCGTCAGAAAATCCTAAGGACAGGTTGCAAAGACAGAATATGACAGCGACCGGGTATGTAAAGACAAACGAACATTAATCCTGACAGGGAACAGACATCAAACAGGACAGAGACAGCGTCAGAACCGGGTATGCAGAGACAAATAAACATTAATCCTGACAGGGAACAGTTACAGAGACAGCATCAGAACCGGGTAAAACAAACATTAATCCTAACAGCAGGGAACAGACATCAAACAGGACAGAGACAGCGTCAGAATATTGCAATGTCTGACAGGGAACAGACATCAAACAGGACAGAGACAGCCTCAGAACCCTATGCCCATCAGAACATGCAAAGACAAACGAACATTAATCCTGACAGCAGGGAACAGACATCCTCCTGAAAGACAAACAAACATTAATCCTGACAGGGAACAGACATGTGCAAAGACAAATGAACATTTCCTGACAGGAACAGACATTCCTGCAAAGACAAACAAACATTAATCCTGACAGGGAACAGACATAAAACAGACAGAGACAGCGTCAGAACTGGGTATGCAAAGACAAGTAAACATTAATCCTGACAGCAGGGAACAGACATCTGAACTGGGTATGCAAAGACAAACGAACATTAATCCTGACAGGGAACAGACATCAAACAGGACAGAGACAGCGTCAAAACTGGGTTGCAAAGACAAACGAACTCCTGACAGGGAACAGACTAACAAACAGCAGGGCATATCAAGACAGCCAGAACCGGGTATGCAAAGACAAACAAACATTAATCTATCAAACAGGACAGAGACACGTCAGAACCGGTATGCAAAGACAAACAAACATTAATCCTGACAGGAACAGACATCAAACTGGACAGAGACAGCGTCAGAACCGGATGCAAAGACAAACAACATTAATCCTGACAGCAGGGAACAGACATCAAACAGGACAGAGACAGCGTCAGAACCGGGTATGCAAAGACAAACAAACATGAATCCTAACAGCAGGAACAGACATCAAACAGGACAGAGACAGTGAACTGGGTATGAAATGTGGAAAAAAACATTATGCCTGACAGCAGGAACAGACATCAAACAGGACAGAGACAGCCAGAACTGGGGTCATCCAACAGGACCACATCAAAAGCAAATATTATTTCTCTATGCAAAGACAAAGTTGTCATCAGGGAAACAATTACATCCAGAAGTTGTTGACAGCAGGGAACAGACATCAAACAGGACAGAGAGACAGCATCAGAATGCATTTATGAACAGACATCAAGATAACCCATTCACCTGACAGCAGGGAACACATCAAACAGGACAGAACATGATAAAGACAAACCTTATCCAGTGAACAGACATAAAGACAGCAGAAATGACAAAAACAAATATTAATCCTGACAGGGAACAGACTACACAATGCAAAGACAAACAAACATTAATTAGGAACTGACAGAACCGGGTATTTTTTTGTCAGAACCGGGTATGTAAAGACAAACAAACATTAATCCTGCCATCAAACAGACAGAGACAGCATCGGTAAATGTAGCAGACAACTAACATTAATTGTCAGGGAACAGACATCAAAATGCAACAGCATGATGACAAATAAACATTAACAAAACAGACATCAAACAGGACAACGACAGCATCAGAACTTACGTAAAGAGTCCCGACAGGGAAATCCAACAGGAGAGACAGCATCAGAACCAGAAAGACAAAAACAAACATTAATCCAGCAGCAGAACAGACATGACAGCGTCAGAACCGGGTATGCAAAGCATTAATAGAATGACAATGTCAGAACTGGGTATGCAAAGAAACGAACTCCACCAGGGGACATCAAAAGCGACTCTGTAAAGACAAACGAACATTAAGACAGGGAACAGACATCCAGGACAGAGACAGTCAGAACCCAAAGACAAACGAACTCAGCAAGTCAGACACTAAAGACAAACAAACATTAAAACTGGTGCAAAGACAAATGAACATTAATTGACAGGGAACAGACATGTGCAAAGACAAACAAACATTAACCAAGGCAGCCTAATTTTGTCAGGACATTCAACATCATCCTTCTATAGACAAGGTAGTGCTTAAGAAGTCTGTGAGCTGAACTGCAATTGGCAGGAATGTCCACCAGAGTTGTTGCCAGAGAATGTAATGTTAATTTCTCCACCATAAGCTGCCTCCAACATCGTTTCAGAGAATTTGGCAGTACGTTCAACTGACCTCAAAACTGGTTAGCAAGTGTAACCACGCCAGCCCAGGACCTCCACATCCGGCTTCTTCACCTGCGGGATCGTCTGAGGAGTTTTTCTGTCTGTAATAAAGCCCTTTTGTTGGGGACAACTCATTCTGATTGGCTGTGCCTGGCCCCCTAGTGGGTGGACCTATGCCCTCCAAGGCCCACCAATGGCTGCACTCCTGCCCAGTCATGTGAAATCCATAGATTAGGGCCTAATTTATTTATTTCAATTGACTGATTACCTTATATGTACTGTAACTAAGTAAAATCTTTGAAATTATTGCATGTCGCGTTTATATTTTTGCTCAGTATATATAGCCAAGTTATCATTACTCGTTGTGCATTTATTATTACTTGAATTATTAATTGTTTAACTTTTCTATTATTTCTCTATTTTCTTTCTCTCTACATTGTTGGTCAGGGCCTGTAATGTAAGTAAGCATTTCACTGTTAGTCTCCACCTGTTTGTGATGAGCATGTGATGAATAAAATGTGATTTGATTCGATTTTTGTAGACAGTATAACCTATTAAAACTACGGCTTAACTGTTTGTGTTCCTCATAAGTGCTCCATTGGCTCACATTTTGCAACCTTTTATAAGATAGCTGATATGGAAATATGATGAATTTTATGGTTGTGGAAACGTTATCTATTTTATGTTATTAAGGAGCAGGTTTCAATAGAATATGCTACCTATTTTCCGACAGAACAACTACACAGATAAAACAATCATCTAACATTTCACTCTCATCATCATCCTCCCCCTCTCCCCCCATTCCCCTCCTCCTCCTCCCTCTCATCCTCCTTATTCCTTCCTCCCCTCATCATCCTTCTCCCCTCCTCCTCCCCCTCGTCCATATCCTTCTTCTACACCTCCTTTCCCTAACAATCATTATCATCTATCACCCCTCCCCTCCCTCTCCTCCTCCTCCTCCTCCTCCTTCCTCTCCAGTGAACCAGAGAATGTGGAAAATAACCTTCTCATGCCAGGTCAGTCCAGGCCACCAACAGGATATCATTTCATACGAGGAAGTGAAACAGCTCTTAGTTAATCAACAATACACACAATGCCTTATAAACACTTTCACTACACTCTCAAACATGGATCCTTATCCAGGCTAACAGAACCAATGACCTTCTCTAACAATACATTAGGAACTGACACATTTTTTTGTTATTGTATTGCATTCGTTACAAAGTGATGAACAAAAACCTGGTTGGACCTAAGTACCCAGAAAGAACAGCGCAGGATGTCAGTGGCAAATAACTGCAGAGGTATGGAAGAAACCTTGAGGGGAACTAGACTCTAGAGAGAGGGAGCCCAACCTCAGCAGTAGTCGACACTTTATTATACAGGTGTGATTATGTATTTATAAGGCATTGTATCATCAACATCATCCTTCTATAGACGCAGTCAGCTGAACTATGCCAATGTCCTATTGAAAGAGAAATGCTTGAATTTTGAGTGGCATCAGAAAGCTATGCAGAAAGCAAGTAACGTTCGTTCAGCATCTTCATCTTGTACCTCTATCCTCTGCTCTGCTCAACAACTTTTAGACATGTTAGATAATAGTGACTTATTTTCAAGAATCCCTTTCAAGAATCCCTTCATCAATGTTAACAAAGAGATATCGCCTACGTGTAGGCTTTGTTTCGATATTGTCTGGATATCTTTTTTGCAAGAGTAGGTGTAAAGCGCTAGTGTTCTCGGATGTGACATTACCTGAGTCGTCCGCAATCTGCAGTTAGACCTTGCTTCCTGTGTGGAAAGTTGAGCGACACTTTCCAATGTATTTTCTCCTAAAAGTCTGATGGTTTAGTCATTTCCCCAATAAGCAATGGTAAAAACAAAAAAACGGAGAAAAATAAGCGAATCTATTCTGTGAAGTCTTCCGTTCGGTAAGAAGAATGTAGTCAAACTTTATTTTTGGAGAAGTGGGTTTTCCAAAGCACGGCTGCCAGGCTTCGTTCAATCCGTCCTGTCCTCCACCCCGCGCCACGGTCCAGCCCCTCCTCTATCCGTGAAGAGGCAGGTCTCTCCTCGCCCGTTCACCGTCCACCGCGAGAGCCACAATAACACGGTCACGTGTCCACAGACCTGGATGAGATGGGAGAAATGACGCAACTTAATAGAACCCTTTTCATACACAGGTGAGGTTGTGATGAGTGGGAGTCTGTTTGCCATGTACATAGAATAAAATAGAATCGAATAGAATAATAGTATTGAATTTAATAGGTTCCCTTATCACTGCCTTCTGAAGAGACAATAGTCTTTTGAAAATGTTAAAACTGTTCCCAAAAACGGTTGTTTTTGTTACAGTAGCCTATTGCATGGTAAAATGGTAGCCTAATTAATAAGTAATAACATAAGAATTAATCTGTATATAACTGTTTATTTCCATGGGTAGCTGGATGAGTATGCAATCCAAAACACTAAATATGCATGGGTAGTGAATGTTGCACTTTCTATTGCTCTGCTTGGCCTTCCATAAGGTCCACTATAAGTGACCAGTCTTGGAGCCTCCAACCATACTGAAAACAGATATCTTGCTGTTCTCCACTAACTTGTTGCTGCACTCGTGTATACAAGGTCATACTCGTACTAGTGCCCATAGCAACAGGGGAGGAAATGAAATGGAGACCAAATGGAGTGCCCGCCTTTCCTGCTCTTTGGCCATTAACTAACATTGAGCAAATATCGAATGGAGAATATCTTTAGTTTAGGCTACAGCTCATAGGCAACAGCAACAGGAGCAGCAGTAAAACCATAAATGAACATCAGCCTATGAGTATTCCTACAACGCATAGGGGGGCTGGGGAAACAGTTGAAGACCAGGCAGAGACCACTGCAGTTGCAGTTGTGCTTCTCTTATACCCAGCATCTGAAAAATGAACTTTTTAAATATTTTTGTTTAAAGACAAAACTACACTTTCATATGTTGTTAGTACAATCAGATTTGCCAACTCATTGTATGAGACACGTTCAATAGCAAAAAGTTTAGTTCAGTTACGTCATGAACTCGATTCAAGTGCCGACATGTCAAATTGGTCTATACTGTCCCCCAGTGGTCATTAGATGACATCATATACTGGGATCAAATGCCCTAGCTGCAGATATACCCCCATTTACCCAACACCTGTACAACCTTGAGTAAAGACCTTGGGTAAAAACTGAAATTTAGATCAATTTAACTTCATCTTACATCCATTGACATGTTTTATTTTTTATTAAGGTTAAATAAATTAAGACATGTTTATGTTATCCACATGTATTTGTCATACACTATTTAAAAAACACAGTTCTCTATTAGCCTGGGTCCCAGTTGGTTTCTGCATCAGCAAAATGTTGGTTTTGTTGACACATCCACAGTATATTGTGGTTGTGGCATCTTCCAGACACATACATGAGTGTGCACCAATAATCAGATTTAACGTCATTCTGTTACGCAGGGTGGAGTAGGTGAACCCAAGTGCAGACTCAGACGAGGAGACAGTGATGAGGTATTTATTGAAAAGTGATGGATGGGGGGGGTGCAGGCCAGGGGATGCTCGGGCGTGTAACAGGGAACCAGGAACTGAGGCTGCGGCTGGTGCAAAGGAAGCAGGGGCAGGGTAAGCAGGTCCGAGGCGGAATCCAAGGAAGCATTAGAGCGGAGGTCCAGGGCAGGGAAGCAGGACTTACGAGACAATGGGATTGGCGACAGGGACCGGAGTCAGAGCGAACTAAACTGTGGTGGAGAGAAAAGCAGGATCAGGTTAAGGAAACCAGGCACCACAAGATAATAAGCTCTATGCAGGCACAACTGGCTTGCCCTGCAGACTGACTGAGCAGAGGCTATAATCTGACAGCATAGAAGTGGCAGGGCTATTTATAGAGGTCTTGATTATGAAACAGGTTGCAGCTGGTGGGGATCTGCTCTGACTCCAGCACACCTGTCTCCCCTCACACAATCAGATACACCCACACAGAGGGAGAGAGCACTGGGGGTGTGGCAGCAGGTTAGGGAGACACAGGATGAGAATTAGAGGGCGTGGCAGGGGCAGATGTAACACATTCAGTCTGGTAGAGGGTTGCGGTTAACTCTGCATCATTCAGTCAGGTAGAGTGTTGCGGTTAACCAGACATCATTCAGTCTGGTAGAGGGGTGCGGTTAACTCGGCATCCTTCTTTCAATAGCTAAGCGGCAGGTAGCCTAGTGGTTAAGAGTGTTGGGCCAGTAACCCAAAAGGTTGTTGGTTTGAATCCCAGAGCCGACTAGGTGAAAAATCTGTCACTGTGCCCTTGATCAAGGCACTTAACCCAAATTGCTCTAGATAAGCGTACCTGCTAAATGACTCAAATGTTAGCTGAGTTAATATGCAAGTCAGTAGGCTATTCTGTAGATGGTGTATGAGTTATGATCACAGCAGGACGGCAGACTTATCATGTGACTGTCCATCGCATGCTGGGGAAATAAGGTGACTCGGGCGTGTGATAAGTGACATCGATTTTGGAGCGAGGTGATTTGCTCCATGCAATTGAAAGGAAGCTTTTTATCCTGCTGACCCCCTGGTGTCCCGTACTGCGCCAGTGGCAGGCCACAACCCCTGATCTCCCTCATTAGAGACTCTGAAAACAAACAGACAACTAAACAACAGTACAAAAGAGGATCCGGTGATGGTGCAATTGGTTCATTAACTTAATTGAAACAGTGTAAAAGCTATCCCTATCTCTCTTGGGATGCTGTACATTTTTATTCATAGAAGGCTGGAAAAGAAACCATTTCTCTCATTCTCAACTTTTCGTATTCAGACTTATTTTAGACCTACAAGGCTTTTTTTCATTGATCAGACAGCATGTTATAAGTGTATGGAATATATTGTGTATGAAATAGTTGACTTCTGACCTAAAGTTCACGTTTTTCATTCATGTAGGGGTAATCGGTTTTCAAGTAGTGGTAATCTCTACTTTAGACATGCACAATATGCCTTGGATGAACAGTGTTTTTCACTTTAAAATGAGGTGTGAGGCCTCAAGTGAAACTACAGTGATACATCATTGTGAGGGCATTGTTATAATATTTGCTTTATTTGTGTGTAAGCATGCAGAAAGAGAAAATATGCACAAACAGCAAACAGGTTAGAGGTTACTTAATGTATGTCCATAGTGGAGATTATGGGCCTAATGAAATGCATAAATACTCCAGGGGCCTGAAAACAGTTTTCATCCAGCACAGCAGCAAAGCCTAATCATGTAGTCAGGAAATCTCCACTTTGCAGCAGCTTTGCAGACCTAAAAATAAACAATGAAAGCAAGGCCACATAAGAAATAGAAGTCAACCAACACTCAATAGAAGGTGAAACGGATCTATTAAATCTACCATGGCTTACTTTCCTAGAGAGGCATCTTCTGGTTAAGAGGAAATGATGTAGCCTAATGAATGTGTCATTGACTATTTAATATGTCTTATGATTTGCATACAGTTAGTTTCAGGAAGGCGTAATACCAGTAACACCCAGACATTGTTGTGACAAAACACCTGACTAGAATGGGTTGTTAACAAACTATACAGTGACCACATCTCAATGGTCAATTAAAATACAAACTATTCACCATGACCATACAAAACAATCTGTATTACTCAGACATAAACAACCCAGAGAAAGAAAGCTGTGATATGATATATGTTGATAGTTGCTTGATTTAGCTGTTGATCCTTTGTATCAAATCAGATTTCCACAGACAGAGAAATCCAATAATACTTATTGTCTATAGGCCTATTGATCCCTGACCAAAACTAGTAACCATGCCTTGCAAAAATGTTATTCAATTATTCATACATTTTATGAGCTAAGTGAGCTGCATTGTAAGTGCCCTAGCCATATCAAGTCAAGCGTTATTTGTCACATGCACCGAATACAACAAGTGCAGACCTTACCGTGAAATGAAATACAAGTTAAGGGCTTGTATTTACCGTGAAATACAAGCCCTTAACCAACAGTGCAGTTCAAGAAGAGTTAAGAAGATATTTACCAAATAAACTAAAGTAAAAAATAATCAAATTTAACACAATAAAATAACAATAACGAGGATATATACAGGGCTACCGGTACCGAGTCAATGTGCGGGGTACAGATTAGTTGAGGTAATTTTTATATGTAGGTAGGGGTGAAGTGACTATGCATAGATAATAAACAGCGAGTAGCAGCAGAGTACAAAACAAATGGAGAGGGGAGGGGTCAATGTAAATAGAAATAGTCTGGTGGCCATTTAGTAAATTGTTCAGCAAAGTTGTTCGGAAAGTATTCTGACCCCTTGACTTTTTCCACAATTTGCTTACATTACAGCCTTACTTAAGAATGTATTACTTTTTTTGCTACATCAATCTACACATAATATCCCATAATGACAAAGTGAAAAGAGGTTTTAATATGTTTTTGCAAATGTATTAAAAACTGAAATATCACATTTATATAAGTATTCAGACCCTTTGCTATGAGACTCTAAATTGAGCTCAGGTGCATCCTGTTTCCATTGATCATCCTTGAGATGTTTCTACAACTTGATTAAAGTCCACCTGTGGTAAATTCTATTGATTGGACATGATTTGGAAAGGCACACACCTATCTATATAAGGTCCCACAGTTGACAGTGCAAGTCAGAGCCAAAACCAAGCCATAAGGTCGAAGGAATTGTCCGTATAGCTCCAAGACCGGATTGTGTTGAGGCACAGATCTGGGGAAGGGACCCAACAAATGTGTGCAGCATTGAAGGTCCCAAAGAACAGTGGCCTCCATCATTCTTAAATGGAAGAAGTTTGGAACCACCAAGACTCTTCCTAGAGCTGGCCATCTGGCCAAACTGAGCAATCAGGTGAGAAGGGCCTTGGTCAGGGAGGTGACCAAGAACCTGATGGTCACACTGATAAAACTCTAGAGTTGCTCTGTGGAGATGGGAGAACCTTCCAGAAGAACAACCATCTCTGCAGCACTCCACCAATCAGGCTTTTATGGTGGAGTGGCCAGATGGTAGTGGCCAGACGGCAACCACTCCTCAGTAAAAGGCACATGACAGCCTACTCTGAGTTTGCCAAAAGGCACCTAAAGACTCTCAGACCATGAGAAACACGATAATCTTGTCTGATTAAACCAAGATTTAACTCTTTGGCCTGAATGCCAAGCGTCATGTCTGGAGGAAACCTGGCACCATCCCTACGGTGAAGCATGGTGGTGGCAGCACAACCTGCTTTAGAGCGTTCAGGACCTCAGACTGAGACGAAGGTTCACCTTCCAACAGGACAAAGACCCTAAACACACAGCCAAGACAACACAGGTGTGGCTTCGGGACAAGTCTTAATGTCCTTGAGTGGCCCTCCCAGAGCCTGGACTTGAACACTGATCGAACATCTCTGGAGAGACCTGAAAATAGCTGTGCATCCAACCTGACAGGGCTTGAGAGGATCTGCAGAAGGAATGGGAGAAACTTTCCAAATACAGGTATGCCAAGCTTGTAGCGCCATACCCAAGAAGACTCAAGGCTGTAATCGCATAGTAAATGCATAGTAAATACTAGCGGTTGGAATAGAGAGATGTGCCCCAAATTCCCTGATCTGGACAGGGGTCTGGCTGTAAAAACACCTGGACAAAAACAAAAGTGAACAGTGGTTAATTTAAGCATACACTCTAATGCAGGACTTGACAGATTAGAGCAAAATATTTGTCATATCCCCCTAAATCAGATGAGCATTTTGCAACTTTGACCAGTGAAGGGGAACCTCCTGACCGCCTCAAACAAATGCGTAATTACAGATTATTCAAGCAGAAATGACACACTTCAAATGGCAAGATTAACAGATTTTGCAGCACAAAGGAAACACTTAAAATAGCAAGCTGGGTCAATGCATGTTTTTAATTTGATCTGAATGGTACCATATACATGCATACATACTGTACCTTTCCCACTCCATTTTAGAACGAAATTAGCAACATAACATTTAACAAATCAAAGATTAAATAAACACCTACCACACTTCTGCCTGGTTCTATTTTCCTTGATAAATTTAATAATGAAACATTTCATTTGATACATGTAGGTCAAGGAAAATATGTCATTAGTGTTCTAAAGAACCTGTGGACTTGGAAAAATAACTTTGCATAAACCAACTTTTAGCATTTGACCAAACTGTGATCTAGTCTCTAGTCTCACAGCAGTGTAACCGGTGTGAGTGTAGCCCAATCTATTATTCAACATTTTGTATTAAAAGGGATTAAACAAACACTGCAAAATGTCATGGTAACTTTAATTCAACATGATTCGGGTTTTTGGCACTGACACAGGTAAAAACACAGGTCCCCTAGGCCTCAACGATTTTGATGCATAGGCCTACATGGGGCCTTTTGGAAATATCAATATTCTACCCACATTTTTAGTCCGTAGCCTGTATCTAATTTAGAGGTGGAGTTATTTTAGTGTAATTCATTTAACCAATTCATCCATTAATTTAAGTTAAAATACAAAAATCTACTAGAATAAATAATTGTTTTCTGAATAGCATCGTTCACCCATACCTTTACAATTAAATCTGTCACATGTGGAGAAAAAAAATATTGACCTGAAGAAACTGCTCATGCGCGAGAAACATCAAAACAAGCACAAAGCCAGCTGTCAAATCGTTGCAATACCGGCGAACATTACACAATGTGTTACTAGGTAAGATATCATTATGTATTATTGTGACTCACCTTACTACGGTTTCATTTGTGCTTGTAATCAGTACGTTAGTTTGCTTTTAAGGGATTCTGCTGGGTCTGTTAGCTAGCTAACCATGCTAGCTAGCTAACACTAAGCCAGAAAGACAGAAATACTTCAGACTTGGTTAGCTAGTTAGCTCTCGTTCACCCAAGAGGGCATATCTTGGGCTAGTTAACAATAACGTTAGCTAGACAGTTGGGTTTCGTAAGTCGAACAGAATTTGGTTGAAGGTCCAAGAATTAGCTAGCTAGCTCTTTTAAAACTAGCAAGTTGCATAGACAATGCTAGTCTCAACCTATGCGGAATACAAGCTTTCGAACTTGTTTGTGCACGCATGTTATTATTTAGGAATGATCATTGTCTGTTAACTTACAACCCCACTCTCTCCTGTTGGATTTATGCATAACATCACTAACGTTACCCCTTTTTTGTTATTTTAATTGTTGACACTTAGACAGTAGTAATTCATGATTGTTGTAGTATTAAATATTATTTTTTTTACAAAAGAGATCAGCTTTACATGCTTAAATTGATGACATCGGCACACACTAACTTGAATTAACGTTACAACATTCTGATATTGCTTTTGTATCCATTCAAGGCTTTTAGACACATCTTCTATTGGAGACCGGATGTGGTGATCAAAGTGTTTATTTACCAGATAGATCACATCCACCCAGCGCAGAGGGTCATGGACACAGGTTCAGTAGTAGGTAGGACCAGTTCGGTCTCCGAAGAGATGGAGGGGATATGTGTGATGCCAGATATGAGCAACATCAAGTCGGAACACCCGGGTGGGAGTGTGGACGACACAGGTGCACAGAACGTGGCCATGGGGATCAAGTTCATCCTGCCCAACCGCTTTGATATGAACGTGTGCTCAAGGTTCGTCAAGTCGCTCAACGAGGAGGACAGCAAAAACATCCAGGACCAGGTCAATTCTGACTTGGAGGTGGCGTCTGTTTTATTTAAAGGTACCAACTGACTACCAAGTGTTGATGCACTCTTTATTTGTATTACAATGTGATTTCAATATTTGACCCCAGAAAATCAGAGGAGATATTTTGCTCCTCAATTGATCTGAGCTGTTGATGCTATATCTCTTTTGCCTCTTTCAGCCGAGTGTAATATTCAGACGTCGCCCTCACCAGGGATACAAGTGCGTCATGTTTACACCCCATCCACCACCAAACACTTCTCCCCCATCAAACAGTCGACAACACTCACCAACAAGCACCGTGGAAACGAGGTGTCCTCCACTCCTCTTCTGGTCCACTGTAAGTACCTGAGCTCATCCTAAACTAAAAAAGTTTGTCACATGTCACTTACCCTCTTAAACATAGACTACAACCTAAAATGTACTTGACTCTAACATTGAATTATGGCTGCTTGACCTCTGACATGTGACTTATGCTTTCTTTCCAGCCCTGTCCATTCACCAGCTGGCAGCACAGGGAGAAATGGTGTTCTTGGCCAGCAGGATTGAACAAGGTGGCAATGTCCCTCAGGGTGGAGTTGTATTTATATCTGTTTGTTAATGGTATATTGATGTTGGGCTCGCTACAACCATGAACAGTCACATAATTAACAGTTGGTAAGATAAGAATAACATTTACTCAAATGTCTAAAGGGCTTCACAGGTTGACTAGAAATATGTGAAACATGTTACTGACCGCTTTGATGTTTGTATCGCTGTAGAGACAGTGATTAACCTGCAGGATGAGGAAGGCTTCACCCCCCTGATGTGGGCCGCAGCACACGGACAGATAGCTGTCGTAGAGTTCCTGCTCCAGAACGTAAGAACAATAACATGTTGAGAGATGCACTATACACCACCGTTCAAAGGTTTGGGGTCACTTAGAAATGTCCTTGTTTTTGAAAGAAAATCACTTTTTTTTCTTTCCATTAAAATAACATAAAATTGATCAGAAATACAGTGTAGACATTGTTAATGTTGTAAATGACTATTGTAGCTGGAAATTGCTTTTTTTAAAATGGAATTTCTACATCAGTGTACAGAGGCCCATTATCAGCAATCATCACTCCTGTGTTCCAATGGCATGTTGTGTTAACTAATCAAATGTTATAATTTTAAAAGGCTAATTGATCATTAGAAAACCAAAGAGGACAAATATATTAGTGTCTAGTTTGAGAAACGGACACCTCACAAGTACTCAACTGGCAGCTTCATTCAATTGTACCCGCAAAACACCAGTCTCAACGTCAACAGTGAAGAGGCGACTCCTGGATGCTGGCCTTCTAGGCAGAGTTGCAAAGAACAGCTCTAGTTCACCCAAGAGCGGGCCTATCTTGGGCTAGCTAACAATAACGTTAGCTAGACAGTTGAGTTTCGTCTTTATTATTTCCTTAGACGTATTAGCTAACTATCAGTAATCGTAAGTCCGACAGGGATTCTGGCCTTCTAGGCAGAGTTGCAAAGAAAAAGCCCAATCTGACTGGCCAATAGAAAAGATTAAGATGGGCAAAATAACAAACACTGGACAGAGGAACTCTGCCTAGAAAGCCAGCATCCCGGAGTCGCCTCTTCACTAACGTTGAGACTGGTGTTTTGAGGGTACTATTTAATGAAGCTACTCCCTTCACAGAAAAGTGCAAATTGGCCCTAACCAGAATAGAAAGAGGAGTGGGAGGCTCTGGTGCACAACTGAGCAAGAGGACAAGTACATTAGTGTCTAGTTTGAGAAACCAATGCCTTACAAGTCCTCAACTGGCAGCTTCATTAAATGGAACCCGCAAAACACCAGTCTCTGTTTCTGGACATTTTGAGCCTGTAATCGAACCCACAAAAGCTGATGCTCCAGATACTCAACTAGTCTAAAGGACAGTTTTATTGATTCTTCAATCAGAAACAACAGTTTTCAGCTGTGCTAACATAATGGCAAAAGGGTTTTCTAATGATCAATTAGCCTTTTAAAATGATAAACATGGATTAGCTAACACAACATGCCATTGGAACACAGGAGTGATGGTTGCTGATAATGGGCCTCTGTACGCCTATTGAGATATTCCATAAAAATATCTGCCATTTCCAGCTGCAATTGTCATTTACAACATTAACAATATCTACACTGTATTTCTGATCAATTTGATGTTATTTTAATGGACCAAAAATGTGCTTTTCTTTCAAAAACAAGGACATTTCTAAGTGACCTCCAACTTTTGAAGTGGTGTATATACAGTGGTGTATATACAAAAGTATGTGGACACGCCTTCAAATGAGTGGATTTGGCTATTTCAGCCACACCCGTTGCTGACAGGTGTAGAAAATGGAGCACACAGCCATGCATCTCCATTGACAACATTGGCAGTAGAATTACCTTACTGAACAGCTCAGTGACTTTCAACGTGGCAATGCCATAGAATGCCACCTTTACAATAAGTCAGTTCGTAAAATGTCAGCCCTGCTAGAGCTGCCCTGGTCAACTAAGTGCTGTTATTGTGAAGTGGAAAGTCTAGGAGTAACAATTGATCAGCCGCAAAGTGGTAGACCACACAAGGTCACAGAGTGGGACCGCCTAGTGCTGAAGCACATAAACATTGTCTATCCTTGTTTGCAACACTCACTACCGAGTTCCAAACTGCCTCTGGAAGCAACGTCAGCACAAGAACTGTTCGTCGGGAGCTTCATGGAATGGGTTTCCATGGCTGAGCAGCCACACAAGCCTAAGATCACCATGCACAATGGCAAGTGTCGGATGGAGTGGTGTAAAGCTTGCCACCATTGGACTCTGGCGCAGTCATCTGGCAGTCCGATGGACGAATCTTGGTTTGGCGAATGCTACCTGCCTGAATGCATAGTGCCAACTGTAAAGTTTGGTGGATGAGAACTAATGGTCTGTGGCTGTTTTTCATGGTTCGGGCTAGGCCCCTTAGTTCCAGTGAAGGGAAATTATAACGCTACAGCATACAATGACATTATAGACGATTCTGTGCTTCCAACTTTGTGGCAACAGTTTGGGGAAGGCCCTTTCCTGTTTCAGCATGACAATCCCCCAGTACCAAAAGCGAGGTCCATACAGAAATAGTTTGTCAAGATTGGTGTGGAAGAACTTGACTGGCCTGCACAGAGTCATAACCTCAACCCCATCAAACACCTTTGGGATGGATTGGAACGTTGACTGCGAGCCAGACCTAGTACCCCAACATCAGTGCCTGACCTCACTAATGCTTGTGGTGAATGGAAGCAAGTCTCTGCTGCAATGTTCCAACATCTAGTGGAAAGCCTTCCCAGAAGAATGGAGGCTGTTATAGCTGCGAAGAGGGGACCAACTCCATATTAATGCCTACGATTTTGGAATGAAATGTTGGGCAAGCAGGTGTCCACATACTTTTGGTGATGTAGTGTAACAACTCAGCAAATTACTATTTCAGAGATATGCAGCATTCAGTCAGATACTGTTACCTAAAATGTACATAAGACAGGAAAACACCACAAATGACATTAACATACTGTATGCAGTATGTATTGTTGAATCCGTTTAGCCCAGATGCTTTTCTCACCAATGGTCTCTTCCATGTCCTCTTCCTTTAGGGAGCGGACCCCAACCTGTTGGCTAAAGGCAGAGAGAGCGCTCTGTCTCTGGCCTGCAGCAAGGGATACACAGACATCGTGAAGATGCTCATCGACTGTGGCGTGGATGTCAATGAATATGACTGGGTAGGAATGTTACATCAGGATTTTCATCTGTATTCTTGTGTATGGCTTAATTTTAATGTACAGTATGTCAAACCAATCATAGAGCAACATTTGTTCCTGTTGAAGATTTCACTCTTACGGTTTCAGAACGGAGGGGTTCCCGTTCTCTACGCTGTCCATGGAAACCATTTGCGTTGTGTGGAAATTCTCCTCGGTAAGAACTGCCTGACTGAGGGGCAGGAGCATGTACAGTAAGAAATGAAGCCCTGACTGACCTTCCATTCAGCAGACTTACTGTCGCATTGGTGGCAACTGTCACTTTCTAGATGAATGATGATTCTATGACTTTTATTAACTGAGACAATATGTTGTGTTAAAAGCTTGGTCTGCACTGATTTTGATGAGATATGTTGCTTATATTTAGGCTGTGTTGATCCAGGCAGGTCTGTAATCTGACATCTTCCATCCTTTCCTGTCACAGAAAGTGGCGCCGACCCCACCATTGAGTCTGACTCTGGCTTCAACGCTATGGATATGGCTGTGGCAATGGGCCATAGGAATGGTATACAAATATGCATCTCATACAGGTCATATTTAGGCTATATACTTCTCATCATGAAGAACAAGTTCAAATATCATGACTAAAGAGGTCTTGTAGTCTAGCCATACATACATAAAGTGGAAATATAGCATTTATTTATTTGTGTTATGCCCGGTCTACTTTCATGATGATATTGTGCAGCGAGATTACTATCTTGGAATATGTTTAAAGAAATACAAGGGTATTTGGTGAGTTCCTTCTAGTCCGTGTATAACAGTAATCCCTGCCCTGCCCTCCCCCCCACATCCCCTCTTCCACAATCAGATTTCTGTGTTTTGATACAATTATGCAAATGAGGCCATCTTAACAGGATCTCCTCTGATTCTAACAGTCTGGTCCACTCGTTCCACTAGGATCAGAAGTAAACTTTTTTTATATAGTGCTGTGTATGCCAAGGATAAACATGTCATCTGTTATGGTATCAGATCCCACTTTACAAACCATGCTCAAAATAAGCCCAGTAGCTGTTAAGATTTCATGACTTGGATGTTTGTCCTATGGTATGAACAGAGATTTAACGTTTAAAATGCTGGTATTTTGGCGCTGTAATTCAATGATATTTTCTCAGTTTGAGGATAGCTTTAACTAACTAGCATTCCTATTTACATTTAATGAACCCTACCAGATACTTGCCTTTTTTGTTTGCTCAATACTCACCAAACGTTCAGACATTTTGCTTTTAATTTTTTCTAACTTCTAAAACCTCCATTTTTGCATGATGTCTCTGTGCAGTAGTAGGCTATGGCTGAAACATGTCTCTCTTCTCTGACCAGTTCAACAGGTGATGGAGGCCCACTTACTGAAGCTGCTGATGGGGATCAGAGAGTAACCCTTTAACCTGGGGCACAAGAGGAGGGACTGCCTGTGAATGGAAATACAGTGGACACCATAAAGAAAAAAGAATTAAGGCTGAGGATGATTGTGGATCATGTTGAGACTTATCTGTTAGGGTGAAGCACAGGTGTAAATGGTTTTGATGAAGCATGTGAGTATTTATGGAGACATGCAACTCAAATGTGTCAGTTTCAGGCCGCCGTTCTGGGTAGATGCCCTTTTCTTTGAGTTTAGTTTGTTATGATGTAAATAAGTTTTGAGCCAAATGCTAATGTAAAAGTAGTGCTTAAACCCGTCTGCTGTAATCATGCATTGATATCAATGGAAGATTTTTGTTAAAGTGCACAATTTTCATTTGAGAATTTTGCTCAAGTAACGGGTAAACACTATAAAGTTGGGATGAAATTAAGTAGGTCAAATGGATTGCTTTGGGAAAAATGTGTGGATGCTTCTGTAGGTAAAATGTTTTAATTTGTTTTTGTTTATGACTGACTTACATTGGAGCAAATTAGTTGTTTTCAAGGAAAAAAGAAACCGCACATTGCTCTTGATAGTATCACTGATATTTAATAAGCTTACATATCGGCCCCACGGCCCTCGTCAGGGCTTTTGTTTTTCTTTTTTAAATTAGGACTAAGGTAGAAATCTAAGGTAGAAAGGTCATTAAAGTGTACTGAGACTGGATAATCCCTGTCGTTTCTCCTGATTGAACTTCTAAGTTCACTAATTCTCTGTTTGAGAGAGCGGGAGGTTTTACGACATAGCAGAGCCCACATGGACATTTAATAATGTAAATAACATGGGTGGTGGAACACGTAATGATGTAATTTATTTGGAACTGTTTTCCTGTGTGTGGGTGGCAGAAATATTCACACTTCATCATATTGTTGCACTGTGCGCATCCTCTGCAATCAAAATGGTAAAAAAAGAAACAGCTTAAACAAGAGCACTTTCTCAAGCAAAAATGTTGCTAGGACTGTCTGGGAGTAATCTAAGTGGGGAGGGGGAAACTAGACGTTATTGGCAGAGAGGTTTGGAACTACTTCTTATTCCATTAATGGATTTACTGCCTGGTGATGTCATAGGCAGGCAAAAACTCCATCCCACCAAAACAGGCTGAAATTTCAGGTAGTCTTTTCAAACAACTCTTACACTACAATTGCATAATTTTCACAGTATTATTCTGACCTCAATGTGGAAAGATATATTAAACACAGGAAAATAGTAATGCATCATAGCTACAATAAAGACTACAGTAAGAAGATGGGCAGAAACTGGTTATCCGATAAAATCCTTGATACCACTTCGCTACCTAAGCTCATGCGCAGAAACACGTTATTGGGTTGTGCCTCGCGCAAGTGCATGCCGTCAAGTCAAAGGCACTCAAATAAAATTGTATTGGTCACATGCACATAATGCTTGTGTTCATAGCTCCAGTGCAGTAGTATCTAACAAAACAAAGTTGCTTTGGAGCTAGAAGCAGAGCTGCCATGTCTGTCGTCATCTCCTTGTTTTTTACGAAAAAGTTTGTCACTTTTTTAAAACGTATTTTTATTTATTATTTTACCTTTATTTAACTAGGCAAGTCAGTTAAGAACAAATTCTTATTTTCAATGACGGCCAAGGAACAGTGGGTTAACTGCCTGTTCAGGGGCAGAACGACAGATTTGTACCTTGTCAGCTCGGGGATTTGAATTTGCAACCTTCCGGTTACTAGTCCGACGCTCTTACCACTAGGCCTGAACGTACTTTGGTGCGAAATTTTCAAATCAATCCCAGTACTTTACCGAGGTTGGGGTAATAACATGTTCAAATACTTTAAACATTGTCTCGATTGTAGGTTGTGCCTTTAAATTGTGAAAATTAACGAAGGAAGAATTTGTGATTTCTCTCATTGACTTCTCAAACCCCGGCCTGGTCTGCTTGTCAAGCGTTCCCGGGAGTCTCGTGATGTTGCACCTCGGTTTAAAAACTCAATGTACTAGATAGGATAACACACTATTACATTTCATAACATTTAAACTATTACCTGCACTCCAGATCGTCAAATCAGTCAATATATGGTATGGGCATATTTGTTTAGAACACATTCATCTGTTTATATCATGACAAAGTATATATTACGCTTAGATGTGCTCAATCTAAACTGCACCAAATTATTCCATTTAATTTCCCCTAAAAATACCATCTCGGGCCGTTGTTGCCATACCAACGTACTCTGCACTCACTCTGGACAGAGACGAACTGTAAACTGAACTCTTGAGATACTCTTAAATGTGTTTAGGCGATTATACAGCAAGCAAGTTACATAACATGCTGATTTTGATTTACAGTTGAAGTCAGAAGTTTACATACACTTAGGCGGGGAGTCATTAAAACTCGTTTATTAACCATTCCACAAATGTCTTGTTAACAAACTATAGTTTTGGCAAGTCGGTTGGGACATCTACTTTGCGCATGACACAAGTAATTTTTCCAATAATTGTTTACAGAGATTATTTCAATATATAATAATTCACTATAATTCACTGTATCAGAATTCCAGTGGGTCAAACGTTTACATACACTAAGTTAACTGTGCCTTTAAACAGCTTGTAAAATTCCAGAAAATGATGTCATGGCTTTAGAAGATTCTGATTCTGACACCATTTGAGTCAATTGGAGGTGTATTTCAAGGCCTACCTTCAAACTAAGTGCCTCTTTGCTTGACATCATGGGAAATCAAGACCTCAGAAAAAAAAATGGAGACCTCCACAAGTCTGGTTCATCCTTGGGAGCAATTTCCAAACGCCTGTAGGTATCACATTCATCTGTACAAAGAATAAGTACGCAAGAATAAACACCATGGTACCACGCAGCCGTCATGCCGCTCAGGAAGGAGACCTGTTCTGTCTCCTAGAGATGAATGTACTTTGGTGCGTAAAGTGCAAATCAATCCCAGAACAGCAAAGGACCTTGTGAAGATGCTGGAGGAAACCGGTACAAAAGTATCTATATCCACAGTAAAACGAGTCCCATCTCGACATAAACTGAAAGGCCGCTCAGCAAGGAAGAAGCCCCTGTTCCAAAACCGCCATAAAAAGCCGGACTACGGTTTGCAACTCTACATGGGGACAAAGATCATACTTTTTGTCCTCTGGTCTGATGAAAGAAAAATAGAACTGTTTGGCCATAATGACCATTTATGTTTGGAGGAAAAGGGGGAGGCTTGCAAGCCGAAGAACATCTCAAACGTGAAGCACGGGGGTGGCAGCATCATGTTGTGGGGGTGCTTTGCTGCAGGAGGGACTGGTGCACTTCACAAAATAGATGGCATCATGGGAGAGGAAAATGATGTGGATATATTGAAGCAACATCTTAAGACATCAGTCATAAAGTCAAAGCTTGGTCGCAAATGGGTCTTCCAAATGGACAATGACCCCAAGCATACTTCCAAAGTTGGAAGCATACAACAAAGTCAATGTATTGGAGTGGCCATCACAAAGCCCTGACCTCAATCCTATAGAACATTTGTGGGCAGAACTGAAAAAGCATGTGCGAGCAAGGAGGCCTACCAACCTGATTCAGTTACACCAGCTCTGTCAGGAGGAATGGGCCAAAATTCACCCAACTTATTGTGGGAAGCTTGTAGAAGGCTACCTGAAACGTTTGACCCAAGTTAAACAATTTAAAGGCAATGCTACCAAATACTAATTGAGTGTATGTAAACTTCTGACCCACTGGGAATGTGATGAAAGAAATAAAAGCTGAAATAAATCATTCCCTCTACTATTATTTTGACATTTCACATTCTTAAAATAAAGTAGTGATCCTAACTGACCTAAAACAGGGAATTTTTACTGGGATTAAATGTCAAGAATTGTGAAAATTTTAGTTTAAATGTATTTGGCTAAGGTGTATGTAAACTTCCGACTTCAACAGTAGGTATTATAGTGTGTAGATACATTAGCTAACCACCCCAGAGAGCAGTGCATTATAGGTTTTGTAGTCGACTTGAATTGCAATGGATTTCCACAGACTTTGTTGCTACCAATATTATAACGACAAATTGAAACATTTCACAAAAAATATTGTTTTCACAGTGGTATCTAACACTATTATAGGAATTAGTGGCTTGGTTTATCCCTTTTACCAAGTGTAATGCACAGATGCAAGTCATTTGGACAGTTGACAAAGGGCCTTTTGAAGGTACACTACATGGCCAAACGTGGACACCTGCTTGTCGAACATCTCATTTGAAAAGCATGGGCATTAATATGGAGTTGGTCCCCCCTTTGCTGGTCTAAAAGCCTTCAACAATACATGTACTGTATACAGTATGTTAATGTTATTTATGGTGTTTGCCTGTCTTATGTACTATGTGCACTTTATGTAACAGTATCTGACCGTTTGCTGCATATCTCTGAAATAAAGTCATTTGCTGGGTTGTTACACTACATGACTAAAAGTATGTGGACACTTGCTAGCTGAAAATCTCATTCCAAAATCATGGGCATTAATATGGAGTTGGTCCCCCCTTTGCTGCTATAACAGCCTCCACTCTTCTGGGAAGGCTTTCCACTAGATGTTGGAACATTGCTGCAAAGACTTGCTTCCATTCAGCCACGAGCATCAGTGAGGTCAGGCACTGAGGTTGGGCGAGTAGGCCTGGCTCGCAGTCGGCGTTCCAATTCATCCCAAAAGGTTTTTGATGGGGTTGAGGTCAGGGCTCTGTCTTTGTATGTTATAGCGATAAAATTTCTCTTCAATGGAACTAAGGAGCCCAAAACATGAAAAACTGCACCAGACCATTATTCCTCCTCAAACTACACACAGTTGGCACTAAGCATTCAGGCAGGTAGCGTTCTCCTGGCATCACCCAAATCCAGATTTGTCCGTCAGACTGCCAGTTGGTGAAGCTCGATTCATCATTCCAGAGGACGCGTTTCCACTACTCGAGACCAATGACGGCGAGCTTTACATCAATCCAGCTGACGCTTGGCATTGTACATGGTGATCTTAGGCTTGTGTGGCAGCTCAGCCATGGAAACCCATTTCATGAAACTCCCAACAAACAGTTATTGTGCTAATTTTGCTTCTATAAGAAATTTGGAATGCTGTAGTGAGTGTTGGAACAGAGAACAGATGATTTTTAGGTGCTTCAGCACACAGCGGTCCCGTTCTGTGAGCTTGTGTTGTCTATCACTTCATGGCTGAGCAGTTGTTGCTCCTAGATGTTTCCACTTCACAGTAACACCACTTATAGTTGACTGGGGCAGCTCTAGCAGGCAGGAATTTGACAAACTGACTTGTTGGAAAGGTGGCATCTTATGACAGTGCCACGTTTAAAGTCACTGAGCTCTTCAATACGGGCTATTCTACTGTCAATGTTTGTCTTTGGATATTGCATAGCTGTCTGCTCAAGTTTATATACCTGTTAGTAACGGGTATGGCTAAAATACCCAAATCCACTCATTTGAAGGTGTGTCCACATCATTTTGTGTCATACTTACCAGCATTAGTCAAGATAGCAGTCACGGTCAACGCTACCCCATGTCAGCTCAAGCATAAATTACCTTTAAAACTTCAGTGTTGTCTGTCCAGTGTGCTGCTCTATAGCATGCTTTACATCAAATCATGGCTTTAGGGTGCAACTAAAAAAGTTAACAGGCAAGATGTATGTTCATTTAAAATATACAACTGATAAGAATCACCTTTGTCCCCTTATTTCATGTAATCAGATAACACAATTCTCTTAGTTGACAATAGCAAAATGTTTATTCCAGATATTATGGTTTCAGCCAGACTGCAAAGAAATAAGGTTCAGTAACATGGAGGAAACTGCTGAAGAGACCTCGAACCCCAGAGAGACAACATACAGTAACTTACATACAATCTCTCACTGACTCTCAAACTGGACACGGCCGGCAGTGCACAAAATAGCATTTGGAGAATCGGGTGGCAAGAAAGAAAAATAACGCCTTGTGCCCACCCCACGGCCTAGTCAAGTCCTGTTGAGACTCTCCTGAAGGTCTGTTGTTTCCTTTAGTTTGCCTCATCCTTGGAAGCCTCGTCAAAATTCTCCACCAGATCTGAAACAACAAGCCAACTTGTCAGTCAGGGAAAGAAACAAGCAGTACTCTTTCCAAACATACATGCCTCCATCAGTCTTTCCAACTGATCTCAGTCCACTTCAGAAAAAATGTGTGTTTTACCTAAAACATGACCCCAGGTATAATTTCTACCCCCCCAATAACCTGATAAATCTGTCGGGTCCATATTTGGCTCAGTGGGGTCGAGGGTTATAATGGAAACAATTCTAAGGTCTGAATATAATTTAAAGTGGGAAACTAAACTCTGTTAATGACATGATGGCATAGACCGTTAACCCCGTGTCACCGGGCTTCAACCGCTCCTCACTCTGAATTAGAGTAATTGTTTGTTACATTTGTGAAAACGTTGGGTTACGAGAAAAGGAGAGCCTTGGGAAAAGCCGTGGGTAACTAATGGCAACCTCATGTGTATGGACCATTTTTCTTTGCAAAGAAAAGCAAACAGTGCTTTCAGAACTCAAACAACAAACATTTCAAACACTAAACCCACCACCACGACTCCAATCACCATCAAGTGTTCAGTCATTGTTAGATCTCTTTAGCATGACCCCCTTCACTTCCTAAAAGTAAGCAAACCTGCCACGGTTCTATTATATGCGGCAAAATACAAGTCACAGACAGGAGAAAGTATAAATTACCACAATGTGAAATAACACTACACGTAGTTGTTGTGGAGACCCAACTCTTATAAGTGTCTAGGACAAAAAGCCATTGTTGACGATACCTACACTATTACTGCACTTCCACCTAAGACTAAAGGCTTCCCAGACAAAACTGTTTGGAAAAATTTGTGCGTATATTATGACAACATTGTGACGTTTTCATTCATTTTGGACTTAGGTGAGGGTTTTTCAGCTGTTTGGGCACACTACATTTTTTTCTGGAGGTAAACCGAAATTGGTAGCTGAAGTCTATGCCCCTTTGTCAGTGATTGGTCAACAGTAGGGCTTCTTCAATAAGTCTCGTCATTCAGCGAGAGACAACTCGTTTTCATGTAAATTTGTTCGAGAAATACTGCACCAAACATCTTAGTTCAGATGTCAAATTCAAGACTAAGATCTCCTTGTCAAAATTGTCCAAAATAATGACCGATTTATTAAGTTATCTTAGATTGATTCAATACTATTTTGAGGCCTTTTAAAAATCGACAAACAGTACCATTGTCGTTTTTTTTCTAATTTTTCAAGCTGGGGTCTTTTCAGGGAGTACGCGAGCACCCTCGTTTGGGCCGCCAGCCGAACTGAAGCATGCTGACGCCTTTACCCCAAACCAGTGTGTCGTCAGTGTTTTATGTTAATGAAAACTCCAGTATAATTGCGTTTCCATCAGGAGTGTGACAAGACTTGTGGTGAGCAGAATCAACAACCTCTGCATCATCAAGACAGTTGCTTTGTGAGAAGGTGTTCCAAGTTCAGTTGGCCATTGTTATGTAAATTACAAATTAAAAGTACCAGTCAGCATTTTGGGTAACACCAGGGATGTAAACTCAATGATCAATCATGACCTTTTAACTTTGAGATGGCTGTTCATGACCCACCTGGAACATCATCATCTTCCTCCTCTATGGGGGCGATTGGTGCTTTTCCATCTCCAGCTGTGAGGAAGAAATAAGAGATGTTACGAACCTGTTGCAGAGCTATGTACAAATGCCTCTGGTCTTCAATTCAAGTTGTATACAATACATGATCATGACCTTTACAAAATAGTCTGTTTAAACAAATGGTATTTCTATTACAATGTCAGTGCCTGCCCAGTGCTCAAAATCAATCCAAGACCCTTCAGCCCTACCTCAAACCCCCCCATCCCAAAACTTTGAGATTGCTACTGTGCATGTTAATCTGTTTCTTTTTATTACCAATCTGTCTGTTTCCTAAGCAAAAAGTGTAACTTTTTTTTTTACTTTACCTACTTTATTTATCTTTTGCAATGAAAACCGACACTGTTTGGGCAGACCCTCCGCCAGTACTCCTGAACCATTAGAACCAGTCCCCCCTCCCCATCTCACTCCCTCCCTCCCACAGCCCCACGTACCCTGTTTGGGCAGAGCCTCAGCCAGTCTCCGGAGGCTAGTCAGACTGTCTGCTCCCAGCTGGTTGAGGATGCTGGGGAGCATCTCTGTCAGCTGCTTGGTCTCGGCGTGGCCAGTGATGGTGAAGGTGTTGGCTGCCAGGGAGGCCTGCACTTTGGGGTTGTTGAAGTGGATCACTGTCCCCTGGTTCGTGAACATGTTCACCTGCGAGGAACAGAGGAGAAACGAGAACGGTAATGTGATGTTACTCGCAGTTATAGACATACAATCTGAAAGACTAGACATCTCCCTTTCTGAAGACTCAAATACAACAGCTAGCTAAAGTGGGCCATGAAATGAACCCTCCTTTGCTCTCAAAGAAATCAGTGGCTTCCAATTTAATTTTCATACCAATTAAAGTACTCCAACATCCATCTAAATAGGGATGGTTAGAGGGAGAGAGGACCAGTCTAACCATGGACCAGATCTTACCTCTTCGATGCCAGAGATGTTGTTGACTCCTAGTTTCTTTAAGGAGAACTGAAGTTTCTTGTCATCTGCAGTTGCAGTTCTGTGCACAACCTTCTTCTTTCTGCGAGCAGTGCCCTGTAAAAGAGAACAGATATATCAGGTACTTGAATCTTTTAACACGTGTGAGACATGAGCTTCATATTGACATATTTTTCTAAACATTCACTCTGAAGAAATAATTGATTGGTGTGAACGGCTTCTTACCTTGCCGCCGATGCGGACTTGTGCCTGAAGTTTGGCAAGTTTTTCTTGATTCATTATTATTTCTTTCATCTGAAATAGACACCGTATGTGTTGAGTTATTATATCACTGTCCTTTTGTTTCTGGTTATGTAACATTACATTTTGAAAAACATTTGCAAACCCTGCCTCACTTAACTCGCTAGGCCTTTATTTTTATATTCATAAATATATATTTATTTATTGGGGGTGCACAATATAATCGGCGAACATATCGGAATCGGCCAACACTAGCTAAAAATGCCAACATCGGTATCGGCCGATGTCTAGTTTAACGCCGATGTGCAAAACCGATGACAAAGCTGACATGCATACCTATATACATGATGTAATGACGCCACTAAAAATGTTGCGCTATACGTGCAACACAGCATTCCTAAACTAGCCCACAATGTCTGCTGTGTGGATCGAACAGACAACAAGTTGAGCAGTCATTTGAAAGAGTAACACATTTTCAGTGAGACAACTCAAAGGCGAAATCCATTAAAGTCAAGATAATAGAATTCATTGCCCTTGACAATCAACCGTCGTGGGTGATGTTGGCTTTCGCCGACTGGTTGAGCACCGGTATATACTACCAGATGCGCTATTGTTCAGGTGTTGCCCTACCGGAGTTGCACAGTAATAGCGTCACTGCATACATACTATGGAACACCATTCTGGTCTTTGCGTGTCAAAAAAGATACAGTAGCACTGTCAAAGCTGTACAAAAAGTCTGCAAACAAGCAAACACCAGCCATGAACGATGTATTTACAATAGCGCATTGGTAATGAAGCATTTTTTTCCCGACCACAACTTCTGGGGTAGCTAGCTTTAGCTGGCTACCTAGCTAGCACCAATACAACCAGCCTAAAAACAATGACCAGTAGAAACTGCAGTCATTTTCATTATTCTTGGCAATGATTTAGTATTCTTTGTGAGTAAGTATTAGCTAGGTTGCCACTTGTTGTTCGCCTATTGAAATTGAACTTCAGTTCATGAAAATAAATAGCTAGCCAGCTACTTAACCCCGTTGTCCAAAGCTAACTTTATAAGCAGCCAGCTAGCTTCATCTGGCTAATGAAGCTCAACCGGACCGGGTTATGTGTTGTGAAGCTAGCCACAACAAGGATTAGGCACAATAGTAGATTTTGCAGTTTGCCTTCAAAATAAAAGTATGTCATTGACAGAGATGCAAATGAATACAAATAGTATAATTATGCCATGCTTTTATTTTGAAGGTTAACCGCAAAGTCCACTAATGTGGCTAATCCTTATTGTGGTTAGCTTCACATAGATGGGTCCGACTATTAAAGAACTCTTTCATAAATTTGGGTTACTTTAGATGATGACGCCTAGCTATAGAGTTAGCTAGCTAACTATAGCTACTGAAACCGATGTCGTTTTGCTATGTTTTTGGGGAAGGACATTGTTTGCATCCATGAGCTAGCTAGCTTTTTTTTAATGACCAACACTGTAGGTGCGTGAGACAACTTTACCAGCATCATAACGTACGTATCGACGAATCGTTGTGACATATGAAATACGAGTGATAGTTATTACACATTGATTACACTATGTAAAAAAAAAATATGAAAGCGTAAAATGATTGTGACATGCAGTCATATTCAGTTCATGATTGGTCAAATAGTGTTATTTGACACTTCAAATAGTGTTATTTGACACTTCAAATAGTGTTATTTGACACTTCAAATAGTGTTATTTGACACTTCAAATAGTGTTATTTGACACTTCAAATAGTGTTATTTGACACTTCAAATAGTGTTATTTGACACTTCAAATAGTGTTATTTGACACTTCAAATAGTGTTATTTGACACTTCAAATAGTGTTAAATAGTATATTTTTTGACACGCAAAGACAAACTGCATTCCATAGCAAAGACCCAAAAGGCGTTCCATTGAAATGCTGGTTTAGAATGAAACGACTGAATAAATTAATGAAACAGCACAACAAGTAAGTGAAATAAATAGGTTTTGATTATGTTTTACTGGTAATGGGGACATACGTAAATGCCTGCAAAATAACTTTTTGGTCAGTGTGGTGTGTGTGTGTGTAACCTTTATTTACCTAGGCAGTTAAGAACAAATTCTTATTTACAGTGACGGCCGACCCCAGCCAAACCGGCGCCCTATGGGACTCCCAATCACGGCTGGATGTGATACAGCCTGGATTCGAACCAGCGACTGTAGTATCGCCTCTTACACTGAGATGTAGTCACACCTCTTGCACTGAGATGCAGTGCCTCAGACCACTGCGTCCATGTGACTATTTAACTTTAGTAGAATGCTTAAAAGGCCACTAAAATTTTAAATATCAGTTATCGGTATGCCTTTTTTTGCAAAAAAAATATCAGCCAAACTTTTTATATTGGTGCATCACTAATATTAGCTAGCTACAAACATCACACATAAGTACATGTAGCCTGGCTATCTTAATTGTGTCCTAAAATACAAGTTGAAGGCACACGCTCTGGTTTCCGAGCTGGTCACGGGTGCACCTCAGCCACGCTGCTCAAGGTACTAAACGATATCATAACCGCCATCGATAAAAGACAGTACTGTGCAGGCCTCCAAACAAGCTTCAATGCCATACAACACTCCTTCCGTGGCCTCCAACTGCTCTTAAACGCTAGTAAAACCAAATGCATGCTTTTCAACCGTTCGCTGCCTGCACCCGCACGCCCGACTAGCATCACCACCCTGGATGGTTCCGACCTAGAATATGTGGACATCTATAAGTACCTAGGTGTCTGGCTAGACTGTAAACTCTCCTTCCAGACTCATATCAAACATCTCCAATCTAAAATCAAATCTAGAGTCGGCTTTCTATTCCACAACAAAGCCTCCTTCACTCACGCCGCCAAACTTACCCTAGTAAAACTGACTATCCTACCAATCCTCGACTTCGGCGATGTCATCTACAAAATGGCTTCCAATACTCTACTCAGCAAACTGGATGCAGTTTATCACAGTGCCATCCGTTTTGTTACTAAAGCGCCTTATACCACCCACCACTGCGACCTGTATGCTCTAGTCGGCTGGCCCCCGCTACATATTCGTCGCCAGACCCACTGGCTACAGGTCATCTACAAGTCCATGCTAGGTAAAGCTCCGCCTTATCTCAGTTCACTGGTCACGATGGCAACACCCACCCGTAGCACGCGCTCCAGCAGGTGTATCTCACTGATCATCCCTAAAGCCAACACCTCATTTGGCCGCCTTTCGTTCCAGTTCTCTGCTGCCTGTGACTGGAATGAATTGCAAAAATCGCTGTAGTTGGAGACTTTTATCTCCCTCACCAACTTCAAACATCTGCTATCTGAGCAGCTAACCGATCGCTGCAGCTGTACATAGTCTATCGGTAAATAGCCCATCCAATTTTACCTACCTCTTCCCCATACTGTTTATATTTATTTACTTTTCTGCTCTTTTGCACACCAATATCTCTACCTGTACATGACTATCTGATCATTTATCACTCCAGTGTTAATCTGCAAAATTGTAATTATTTGCCTACCTCCTCATGCCTTTTGCACACAATGTATATAGACTCTTTTTTTCTACTGTGTTATTGACTTGTTAATCGTTTACTCCATGTGTAACTCTGTGTTGTCTGTTCACACTGCTATGCTTTATCTTGGCCAGGTCGCAGTTGCAAATGAGAACTTGTTCTCAACTAGCCTACCTGGTTAAATAAAGGTGAAATAAAATAAAAGTATTCTGTTCATATTCTAAATTAGCAAATACCCCAAAACCAGCAAATCAAGATTATGGTTGGAAGTTAAGGCAAAGCTGCAGAATGTCTTCTAAACTGCCTGTTGAGCAGTACAGTATCATATTTTTTTTATTTGACCTTTATTTAACTAGGCAAGTCAGTTAAGAACAAATTCTTATTTTCAATGACGGCCTAGGAACAGTGCCTGTTCAGGGGCAGAACGACAGATTTGTACCTGGTCAGCTCGGGGGTTTTGAACTTGAAACCTTCCGGTTACTAGTCCAACGCTCTAACCACTAGGCTACCCTGACGCCTTTACTAGCAGCTGCCATTAACTAGTTAATAACGTTAGCTAGATAATTACAGTAGAAGTAGAATGTGGAAAAAGTTAGACGCTTTCCTACAGACACAGACCTGCAAACAAAACAAACGATTCGAGGTTTCTCAGTAAGTTAATGACAGACGGCTTACAAATTAAGTAACTGTACCTAATATTACCTAGTTGTTTGTCTGCTGGACTGAGACTATCAACCAAATTACCAGTAACGTTAGTTAGCAAGTTCGGGCGGCAGGTAGCCTAGTGGTTAGTGTTGGACTAGTAACCGAAAGGTTGCAAGATTGAATCGCCGAGCTGACAGGGTAAAAAAAATATGTCGTTCTGAACAAGGCAGTTAACTGTTCCTAGGCCGTCATTGAAAATAAGAATTTGTTAACTGACTTGCCTAGATAAATAAAAGTAAATACAAAAAAAATACAAATGTCTGTCCGGATATGGGTGCTAGCCAGCTGGTTCGCAAACTAGCTACCTACACTAGTTAAGAGCGGAATATGGCGAGAAAATTGAAAACCTTGACCATCGACACGCCTGCTAAATATCTACAAGCATTTGAGAGATTGGCGATTACCACTGATAAATATAAGCCAGATAGTAAACGATTTAGGTAACGGGCCTTGTGCCGCTGCTGGCTAGATACCAGGCTAACAGGTTAGCCAACGCTAGAAAGGGGCCTGTGAGTTGGACTCAACCTCTCAAGTCTACACTTATTTACGAAGTCCCCGTGAGTTCAAACTCCAAGATTTTCACCGGTCTGATAACCAAGGATATTGTTTACCTTGTGTCGTTGAAGAATGGCAGAAACAGTGCAGGAAAGAAGGTATTTTAGAGCTCCTAACTGACCTGCACACTAGCAGCGCGCACACGCGGGGAGCAAGATGGAAGCGAAAGAGGCTGGAGGAAGTGACGTGCGGGCAGAGGTGCAACCGCGAGAAGGGCCGATGGGCCAGTAGAAATGGCCCTATCTCTAACTAAAAGACCAAGGGAGTGCCCTGTCCTGCCCTCACAAATATAAAACTTATTTCAGTGAAATGACATTATTAATTTTACTAGATTGAATAGCAAGCCTTAATATATATATGAATCGATTGTAATATATATGAATAGATTGTAGTTACTCATCAGTGAAAGAGTAGAATAGAACTGTAGCTAACTATTCTCCGGTGTTGGCCGTCATTGTAAATACGAATTTGTTCTTAACTGACTTGCCTAGTTAAATAAAGGTTCAATTCTGTTGAGTAGCCCTAGCCCTACCTTTCACTTGTTCATCTTAGTTATGTTTTAGAAGGAATGTCTATGGTGTGATCAGCTACACACAACACCCTGCATTCTCAGTCATATTGTAAGATTGGCCTTCTCATTCTGTGGCTGAGAACAAAGTGGAAAGTGCCACCATAGCCCAGACCAAGCCTAGCCTACACGTGGAATTAAATTATATTTTTTATTCAGCCTAAAGCTTTGATCCCATATCTAAAGCCTGTCACAATGCAATTGCAGTAGGGCTATATGTACTCACACTGGTATACAACTGGTGTACCTGTTAATAGAATTTTCAAAGATTTTCAAGAAATGTCCAGTACAATACAAAACTCCCATGGTAATGTGAACACAAAAATGTAGCTCTCAACCTTTGCCTATAGCATTTCATAGTCACCAATACATTACCAGATTGAAGTTAGCCATGTTCATTTTGTCCCAACAGACACAATCTCAAGTATTTGTTAAGTTACCTATTTATGAATTCTGATTATTTACAGGGATACACAACATCCGGAAATATATGTACAGTGCCTTTAGAAAGTATTCATACCCCTTGATTTATTCAACATTTTGTTGTGCTACAGCCTGAATTCAAAATTGATTAAATATATTTTCTTCTCGCCCATCTACACACAATACCCCATAATGACATGTGAAAACAAATGTATTGAAAATGCAATACAGAAAGTATTCACACCTCTGTTAGAATCCCATTTGGCAGCCATTACAGCTGTGAGTCTTTCTAGTCTCTAAGAGCCTGGATTGTACAATATTTGCACATTATTCTTTTAAAAATTCTTCAAGCTCTGTCAAGTTGGTTGTTGGCCATTACTAGAAAGCCATTTCAAGTCTTACCGTAGATTTTCAAGCCAATTTAAGTCAAAACTGTAACTAGGCAACTCAGGAATATTTAATGTCATCTTGGTGAGCATATTATATATATTTGGCCTTGTGTTTTAGGTTATTGTCCTGCTGATTTCTCTACCAGTGTCTGTTGGAAAGCAGACTGAACAAGGTTTTCCTTTAGGATTTTGCCTTTGTTTAGCTCTATTCCATTTCTTTATATCCTAAAAAACTCCCTAGTCCTTGCCGATGACAAGCACACCTATAACATGATGCAGCCACCACCATACTTGAAAATATGAAGAGTGGTACTCAGTAATGTATTGTGTTGGATTTGCCCCAAACATAACACTTTGTATTCAGGACATAAAGTTTGTTTCTTTGCCACATTTTTTTGCAGTCTTACTTTAGTACATTATTGCAAACAGGATGCATGTTTTTGAATATGTTTTATTGTGTACAGGCTTTTTTCTCTTCACTCTGTCATTTATGTTAGTATTGTGGAGTAACTACAATGTTGTTGATCATCCATTTTCTCCTATCAAAACCATTAAACTCTGTAACTGTTTTGAAGTCACCACTGACATCATGGTGAAATCCCTAAGCGGTTTCCTTCCTCTCCTGGAACTGAGTTAGGATGGACGCCTGTATATTTGTAGTGACTGGGTGTATTGATACACCATCCAAAGTGTAAATAATGACTTCACCATGCTCAAAGGGATTTTTACCCATCTACCAATAGGTGCCCTTCTTTCCAAGGCATTGGAAAACCTCCCTGGTCTTTCTGGTTGAATTCACTGCTCGGCTGAGGGACCTTACAGATAATTGCATGTGTGGGGTACAGAGATGAGGTAGTCATTCAAAAATCATGTTAAACACTATTATTGCACACAGTTATATGAGTCCATATAACTTATTATGTGACTTGTTAAGCACATTGTTACTCCTAAACTTACCTAGGCTTGCCATAACATAGGGGTTGGATACTTATTGACTCAAGAAGTTTTCAGTTTTAGATGTTTTATTCATTGTAGACATTTCTTAAAACATAATTCCACTTTGACATTATGGGGTTTTGTGTGTAGGCCAATGACACAAAATCTCACAAAATGTGGAAAAAGACAAGTGGTGTGAATACCTTCTGAAGGCACTATAGATATCTTTATTATAAATAATACTATAGCACCCTTGACAGTGTGATGCTGAAGTGTTAAAAATGTCTCAACTTCAACGTGCCCCATTCTCCCCTACACTCTCTCCCTCTCTCTCTCTCACACACACACACACACGACACATGACACATCATGCCTGATCACGGACTTGTACCCGCACACACGCACAGGTATTGTCTTGCCTTTTATGCATGCGATGCATATTAATCACATGCTACCAAGTCCCCAGAGAGAGACTGACTCTTTTGGTGACATTTATAGGATTTGTCAGCGCGAGAAGCTGGGATTGCGTTCAGCAGTAAGTGCTTTCTTGGTACCCCGTGGCACTGAATCACCATCCGATCGTAGAGAGGAATTTATAAACACTTTGGAAGTGGTTTACCACAAATGCGAACCCTGCTTTAAAGACGGACTCCAGCGTCAGTTCACGAATTAATTTAACTATAGCCCAAAACATGCCTATACTACTAACTAACTCAAAGAAATAATTTCGAATGAGGATTTATAGAACACCTGATGCAAAAAGGCTAAATGTTTTTCCCACAGCCAATGTAGGTGACAATCGTGACATATCAGCCCATAAATCTATACATCAAAACCCATTTTATTCATCTTCAAAAAGCGTCAGTGTCGAGCACAAAAATAATTCATTAAAATAGATGATTATAGTTATTATCAACTTTCACCTATCATTAACTTTTAATATCGCTAACCAGGCCACAGTCTATCAAATCTATTGAATCAATTTGTGATTATTATTCGGTTTACGTGACTGGTCATTTAATCTCAAAGTGACTGGTCATTTGGTCTCCGGGTCTTTCCGTAGCCCTCTCCAAGACTAGGTTATTTTATGTCTAAAATAGTATTTCAAAAAAGGCATAGGCCTATTAAACGAATTAAGTTCAACCAGGCTTTGTTTTCAAAAATAGCAATTAATTTGCCATGCACGGTCAGCATCACCCGGGATTCTTTAATAGCCAAGTATTTTCTTACAGAAATAAAACATGTAATATTCAATTCACTTAGGTTTACCTTACTCTTTTACTACCTTAACATTATAACATCATATACATTATATATACATTATATATATATCTAATGTAGTGCATGTGGAAATAAGTAGGCCTACTTGTGGTCACTTTTATTTATTTTTCCCTGAATGATTGTACAATAAAGACTTCATAATGTCCGTCATAGTCAAAGGGCCAATAGCTATTAACAGCGCATACATTTGCCATTTACTGCACTAGCACAATAAACTAATAAACAAACACTGATAACCAGTGTCACATGCGTGACTTTGGCTCCAAATAATTCAAACAGGTTTTTACGCACGACTTTTTTACGCACGAAATAACTATTCTATACCAATGGTGTGTTAATTCTGAAGAGTTTAATCAAAAGACCATTAGTTCGATAGTCATTAAAAATATTTTTATGACCTGTCTGAGAGAGATGTGTATTTGAGAGAATTCTAGATCTCATGGTCCGTTGGCGAGGTGTAGGCTTGAGGCAATTGTCAGCCAATTGATAATTTGTGAGAGTGAAAGGGCTTGCATGTAACTGATAAACTGTTACTGTAATATAAATAGTATGCAGATTTAATTCAAAAGAACGAAAGGGAAAACAAAAGTGCTGTCATTGTCAAACATTTGACAGCTGAAGTTGTCAAAGTAGACATCGTGTTGAGAGTGTGGACAATTTCTCCGCTAGATGGTGCTGCATGGTCCAACATAAACGCTACAGTAGAGTTGTTAGGCCAGAGAAAAATAAACATAAGTCATCACACAACTCTGAATCAACCATGGGTTAGCTATTATATGGTCATCATCAAGCACCAGACATTTTCTTATTGACATAAAGATCACCTAAACCCATTCATCCTCATCTCTACAATACAGCAGATGGATTTAATCGTTCTATATAGGCTCTATTGTTGTAGTCTAGGCTACTTTTGTAGTCTATAGGTTTTCTGAACTTACTAACATAACTAATTGGGGGACATAGGAGACATTGTGATAACAACAGTAATAAATAATCTATTTGGATGCGAATATAGTTTTATCTATAGGCCTACTTTATTGTTGCAAACAGTCACGTTCTTTATCAACGAATGGTGATGTTTGATAGGTTTTCAGCGCTTTTAAAACGTATTTTATTTCATGAAAAGTTTTATTTCCTACCGATTTGTTGTTTCATGCACCCAACATTGGTATATGAGAGATATGATCAAGTGTCACTCACTCCAAGCTGAGGTCAAGAGATGTTTTACATCTAGTTTTGTGCAAAATATGCATGATTTAGCCTATACATGACTGACATCCATAATGTTTGATTTTAGTGCACTAACAAAGCGAGTCTCAGTTTAAATTGTAAGTGTCAGATTTTGAACCAAAATGTGACACTTAAAAATGTTGATTCTTCACAGTCGACCAACTTCATGACAGTAACTGTCTCCTAGGTGTTAAAAGTGGTTCTGTAGAATGAAATATAGAACCATAGCCTTTAATTAAAATTTGATTGGTGAGAAGGAAAATATTAGCAGTCATACGGTGTAGCTTCTCGTGCGTACTTCTCGTGCAAAGGCAATGAAATGGAAAATCACAACCGGGTAGTTGTTTTGAAACATAATTTCAGATAATGAAAAGTTCCGTTTTACAATATAGTTATAGGCCTACATTTCATACTCTTTATATATTTCAAATGAATTACTTAATTGAAAAGCATCCTATAGGCCTATGTTGGTGTAGTTTTAAAGTAGGCTTCTATGAATAAGGAATAGGAAAGGTTGCTGTGCGTTAAGCTATTACGCACGTGTAGACCTACAGAAATGTCTGCACACTCTTTTGTGGGAGTCGTATCACGTAAGGATGCTTTAGCCTGCACTGTTACATGGATACAATTATAATATTGTACACTAGATAACAGGATCCAGATAACCCAAATAAAAAAGGTTATACTGTATGCGTAAATATCACAATCATTTATCAAAAATCATATCAACTCATCAAAACAGCAGATTTATTTGATGTTTTCCCCCTTTATTTAAAAAACATCAATCAGAGCTATAAAGTCAGTGCATGGCAGAGGCCCTTATTTCTCGAGCTGCTCGCATGCTCTGCGTGACCCGTGACTGATGCGAGTTAACAGCTGACTCTTTTCTATTACAAATGGCTCGCGGATAATCTAGATAACTACTGGATCACGCAAACTATGAAACGTGGAGAGTGGGTCATGAAACTCAGACTGTACATTTTTTAAATTTATTTTATGAATCGTGAATTATCTGAACTATTACATTGTTTCTTAAAATCCATAACTTTATAAATACGTATCATTTATGTCAATTATTTAAAACATAACAATCCACTATCATGTTACAGCTTTATATGACATTAGATGATAATCTATAAGGGATAGTCCTACCAGCATGGGCTTTGTTCTGCATGCAGCCTTCTTCTATCTTCTATGTTCATTGATATAGGCCTATTTTTTTGCCAAGCATTTAGCTGAAATGAAAGGTTTAGATTAATCATATTTGTATACCAAGATGACCACCAAAAAGAGAACCAAACTTTTTTTAAATCGTCCACAGTTACACAATTGTTGCTATTTTTTTTTAATCTCTTCATTTGCCTTGGTGACGTTCCTTCGACATGTGATCAGAGCTCTGGTATAAAGCGCGAGGGAAGATCCGCCCTCTTTAGGATTCAGGTTTGGCCTTTTTCAGGTCTTTCCACAGGCTAGTATCCGGATGCGCGATATTGAACAACGAAAAAAGCCCTAAAACATATGGTAGTGGCTGGGAAAAAGGGACATCTATTACCGCCGGCGTGCTCCTCTAATTCCATCATATGAGTTGTCTTGGAAGAGGGCAGAGTAGCACCGGCAGTATATCCTCTTCCTATCCGCCGTAGCTTCTGGGAGCGCACAGTGCAGCCTCTACACAGCTAGCGGTGAGCCATGACTCTGAGCTCCGAGATGTCGGATGCCTCCATCCTTTCGGAAGAGACAGACATCGACGTGGTCGGCGAGGGGGAGGATGGGGACAGCCAAACGCGCTCTTACGTAGACGAGGTGGCGCAGATGCACGATGACCTGCTGTCTGGCTCCCCGCCATGCCTGGACAGCTCCTCGTCCCGGGATCCTTACAAACCAGCCAGTAAGAACACCCTGGTGAAGCCCCCTTACTCCTATATCGCCTTGATCACTATGTCAATTCTTCAGAGCCCCAAGAAGCGGCTCACCCTCAGCGAAATTTGCGATTTCATCAGCAACCGTTTCCCGTACTACCGGGAAAAGTTCCCGGCGTGGCAGAACTCGATCCGACACAACTTGTCCCTGAATGACTGTTTCGTCAAGATACCGAGGGAACCGGGGAACCCCGGGAAGGGAAACTACTGGACCCTAGACCCGGAGTCCGCCGATATGTTCGATAACGGCAGCTTTCTGAGACGACGGAAACGCTTTAAACGGCAGCAGCAGCAGGACTTTCTGCGGGAGCACAACAGTTTTATCCCCGCCGCTGCGTACGGCTATGGACCTTACGGCTGCGGCTACGGTATCCAGCTGCAGTCCTATCACACACACTCTGCGATTTTCGCGTTTCAGCAGCAACAGTCCAGGCATTCACACACGGGGACCATTATTCCGGCACCGTCCTTAATGCCAACCTCCACTGACTTGGCCAGGAGCCGGTTCTATCCCCAGCTCAGCCCCAGCCTGGCTTCACCCATACAGACTGCAGCCAAGTCCAGCTCGCCTGTCCAGCGCTCTCCCTTCTCCATTGAGAGTATCATTGGTGGGTCGCTGAGCCCTGCGCACTCTCAATGTGCCTCGCGGACTTCTCCTCTTGTTCCAATGTTATCGTCCTCCCTCGCGCCACAGTCGCCCAACCAGTCGCAGAGCGTGCACCCAGGAACTGTTTTACACACGGTCGAGAACTTTCCCAACAGAATTGTGAACGGTACTAGTGGCTGTTAATTTCTATAAACTAACTTCAAAGTTTTCAAGAAATATGAACAAAAACGTCCCTCTTTGAAGGTAGGATTATTTTCGTATGTTTTTGTTGTTGTTGGGGTAACACGCAACTTAATGATGGATATTAACACTAGGGCTTATTCATGCCTATACATGCTGTAAAAAAATATATTATATTTATGTTAATAACATTTGAGTGTCAATCTAATTTTCTCTCCACGAAATGTTTCGTAGTTTATGAAGTGATGCGTTTAAGTCACTGTCTATGGCGTCTCAGGATCGACTTAAAGAAACAGCTTAGAAATGATCACGTCTAAACAATGTATATTGTGTCACACACACCAATGTTTTTGTAGTTTGGCAAATTGAAACATTTTTACTGTTTTGATTTGTGCTTTGTATTGAAAAGACACAAAGATGAAAGTAATTCATTTATATGCAGTGTGTGCTTATTTCAGTAATAAAACATTGTACATTCTTTGGCAAGTATTGTATAATTTTTTACACGGTTTGTTTTTCAACAAGAATAAATATTGTTTTACAAAAAAAACTCTTTGCCTGGAAAGTAACTTATTAATAAGTAAGTAATAATCTCAGTCTAGAAATTAGCCTAATGTAGGCCCACACTTGACCACGTGCATGAAGTAGCCTATAGTGTTGTTTAATGATTTTGAAAGACCTATCCTTTTCATTTTTGTTAAGAAATATATTTCCAAAAAGTAATAGACAATGTAGGCTATAACCTATTGAGTGGGTACATAATAATAATAACAATAATATCAATATGGCCCTTATAATAATAAACTAACACTACAACTACTAGTCCGCAGCTGCTGTTAATAAATAAATAAATACAATAATAATAACAATGCATCTAAATTGCTGTTACAATGACTCATGGACATTTTTTATTATATAAATAATAATGAACTTTCAGTGTTAAATGACCAAAACTGGCACCATTACTTTCAACAGGCCAAGGGGTGCAAGACAAACTTCATATTCGCTACCTATAGACCTTTAAGAAACTTTGCGTGCGTGTGTGGGAATGCGTGAGTGTGACTTTAAGAACATGTAGGCCTACAACTCTATACCATTAACATTCTGAATAAATATTTTATTCAGGCTTTTCAACATGTATATTTACACACACAAACAGCCACAATTTAGTCCTCGTGTGTGTGTGTGTGTGTGTGGCCTAGTTGTGTCTGAATGTAATTACATTTTCCATGCACGGGATGGATGACAAACCTTGGACCTACAGGTCCATTTGCCCTCTCCCACATGTATCCTTGTAATTACGCTTGGTGGACAGGCCGGTGTCACTGGGGTGACAGAGATTGTATTTTGCTACCTTCAGGACCGACGGTGATTATCACGCGGGTGATTCGAGGCAGCTGGCTCGGGCTCTTGAGAAAACACTGCTCCTCGACCAATTCCTTATCTCCTCATACTTGTCACAGTTGCCACGAGAGAGAGAGATGTATTGGTCAGCGAGGCCATACTCCTTAACATCCATAGCCCAGAGCAGTAGAATACAGACATGCGCCGTGGCGAGGGTTGTTGCAAGGAAAGTAAGACGATTTGATGCGCATTAGGAAACATATGGCTATGTGAATAAAAAAAAGAATAGCCTATATATTAAAACGCGCGTCAGGAGCATAACGTAATTATCATGCAATTATGCATCATTATATATTAGTATACATATAGCCCACATGTAATTAGTAGAAGCCATAACATTAGATCTATCCGCCACTGTCCTCAATGATGAGCCTATGGATAAAAATAGGATCATGAAGTGTATAGGCTTTGGCTATATGATGTTATTTTGGATGATGCCTAAACAATAGACCTGCATCTCTTTACTAAATATACCATTCCACATTCAAAGCAGGTGTTTGTAAGAAAAGGCTGGAAAGTTGATTTTCAGAAGGCCTCATCCTCACAACATCAAGGCTGTGGCGTGATGCGTGGGCCACAAGCCAAGAGAAAGACCCCCACTCTCTCCGAGGGAAGGACCACTGTTTGGCGTGTGTTATCCATCCGTGACTACAAATGCGCATCCCCGTCGCCCGGCCGCGTGTTAATGGCGCCACTGCGTGCTTCCCAGTTGCAGAGGAAATGCGTGTAGCAATAGCTAGATCCACTCAGCGCCGTGCGCCGCTCAGAAACAGTTCACTAGGCCACCGGAGGACAGCAGCATGCGTGATGATGTAACACGCAAGCCAGGCAGCCAGAGCAGAGCGAGAGTCCCTGGCTGTGCCATGGCCCTACACTCACACCACGCCGGGTCGCAACCTGCTTATTGGAGACTGAGGTCACATATTTGTTCGTGCTAATTGATAAATATACCTCGTAGAAAAGGGTCAAGCAGGAGCGAGACATGACTAAAGACGACTTTTAGCAATTCACAGGCAATAGGTGTATGCAGGGAGCCGCCCGTAGCTGACAGATTGAGAGATGACATAAATGTAGTCTATTGGCTTTATGGATATCCAAATATGGATATGTAATGCCATACAAACTCGGAGTGCTGAAATCTAGGAAATGTACCATATAGGCCTGCAAAAATGTGAATATTTTCAACACGCAGGCCACATGCAATCCTACGATGTTATTAACAATTAATCTAGTTTGAAATAACCTAATAATTTGTAAATGTTGAATGTTTTCATCACACACACACACACACACACGCACACATGCACACTATAGGCCCATGCACAGAAAAATATGTTGTCTTTCTTGTAAATCTATATAAAATATAAGGCCTATTGCTACATAAACTGCCCTCATAATGTAATTTGTATTAGTAGCCTTTAATCCGTGTATGTTTATGTTTACTTTTATAAATATGGGCTACTCAAATGCACAAATATAAATGTATTAGATTTCAGAAAATATGTAACTTTTTGTTGGATCTTTTATGATTGGAGAAACAGGATTGTATGATTAAAATCATTTGTGTGGTAGGCCTACAAGTTCTGAAATAAGAGAGAAACGGCCTGACCAGCTTACTCTTCACCATCGCTGGATTGTAATGAAGTGAGACTAAAATGGTTTGGTTATGAGTGTGACTGAACGACAGTAGTAACTAGACTAGAATAGAATAGAATAGAATAGAATAGAATAGAATAGAAAATAAAATGATAGAAAGCGAAAAACACGATACGTCTGAGAAAATAATCTTCACGCAATGACACTACAGAATATTAGACACATTTAAAGCAAATCAATTCAACAGTGTAAGATGGTGTACAACATTCAAAAAGCCGCATAGGACAATAAAATGCACACATTTATAAATGAATGGATACATATTTATTCATATTGAATCCGTTGGAATATAATCTACATTCTTTCCTAAAAATTTATTTTTTTGCGACTGGCATTCCATTGGTCTTGTAAGGCCTAGCTTCTGCAGTGTTCCCATAGAATTAGAAATTAGAATACGTCATTTATTAGGATCTCTATGAGTGTTCCAATGTCAATCTATGTAACCAAATTAAACCATTTTCAAAAGTTGTGTGTCATGCAATAGGCTATTTATCTTTCTAGCAAACCTAATATGGAAGAGCAGTCTGCCCACGACAGGGTGAATTACAGGCTACCCACAAAAAATAAGATCAAATAAATGTTTTTAACGAACACAAACAAGTTCCCTTCATAATACCATAGAGGCGTGAGGCGTACAAATAAATAATTTGATGGTCTGCATGCGCATGGAAACCCACTAGCCTACCTTTTTCTTTATCCGCCAGAGTGATTTGAACAAATACGTGTTCAATTTGATTGACTCACACGTTCTCCCTTTTTCCCGTTAAAAAAAGAAAATGCGTTAATTTTTTTAAATTAATCTCTTTTTACAGTTGTCACAAAGTTCTTTACAGATACCAAGCCTAACATTAGTAACTTGCTAAATTGATATTAATAACATGTTACCAACAGTTAAAATGTCTTCATACCGAAGGTCTGCATGATCTTCATAACTTGCTTTGTTTCTGGTAGTGATATGGGAGAGCAGTTTGGGGGCTTTGTTAGGTTTGGCATATATGTCTATAGCCTGGTTGTTCTGTGTTGTTATTAGCCTACACCGCAGCACGGCATATCAGATCACAAAATTGTTATTAATAGCCATGTTTCGACAATCCCTTGTTGGCTTTATTATGTATTTGACCCTTTCTTGAAAGTTTAGCCTAACAGGCCCTAAACCTGCATTCACTTAGAAAAAGTGTAACCTTTGACCCATTATATTCTCACCCCAATTTATATTGGATGTTGATTGGATAAGCTGTAGCCTATTCGAGATGTTAACCAAAATAAAAGTAGCCTAACTTGATAACTGATCACTAGGACTCAACGGACTTCATATTAAATAATTTGGCCAGTTTGATTTGCAATTTTTCAAATTAAATAAATAAAGACAATTTTATGAAATAGTACCACATCGATATAAATCCAAACCGATGGTTCAACTTCGAGTTGAATAACCCAAAGGCTATTGAATAATAGACTGCTATAGGCTACTATCTATATTTGACAAATGTGTGAGTGTGTTCGATGACGGAAGTCCTCAAATTTTGCCTATACAATAAAAGAAGGAAAAGTTATAGTTATATGTGACTGTGCGGTTAACACGCGATTTTTAGCAAATTTCACGGATCATGTGGGCATCAGTCTCATTGAGAGCGTGACTGCAGTTAGCAGTTTATCCTTGGCGGGTCACACAGGTCACGAAAAACGGGGCTAAAACCAAAACACTCAGCTCACAAAGCAACCTGAAGGCGCCGATAAGCCAACTTAGACTAGAGAAGGAGCAGAATTATAGCCTATTTCGAGAGTTTTTGCTAACATTAGATCCAAGCGAATTCAGGAATAAAGGCATTTATTCAAAGTTGTTATTTTAGTCACTTAAATATTGCTGTAAGATAGGTTGCCTAAACCTCAATTTAGCCAGTGCCTCGAAAACAAAAGTTAGGCATTATGGTTTAATGCTGTGCAGCTGAAAATACAACAAATATGTTTACAAAGACACATGATTGATGAACAACCAGTAGGTCTAGCCGCCTAGACAAAGGAAAGAATTAAGAATTTCTAAAATTAAATCCACCTTACTGACTCAGTGTGGGACAAAGTTTTGTGCTGGAGCTCAGTGGACTACATGGGGAGTGAATCCACACAGTACTCTGGTCTTACTATTGCGTGAGAAGTCAACCTATATCTTTCAGATGAGAAGAGTGATACACAATACTAGAATGGGTGGTAGAGCTAGCTTTGTGGAACATTTAGGGCCTAGGGGCACACCTTCAGATCCTCAGACAGTCTCTTTGCACCATCACCACCATCACAGACAACACTCTCAACAACTTTCAATTCAACAGGACTGAGAAAAAGCTATGTTTTTTTTTGTATAGTCAAAGGGTGTACTTAGCTCATGATCTTTCAGTTTAATGTTTAGGATTATAGTTCCAAAATCATCCTTGTGTGTACGGATAGAACATTTATTTTAATATAATATATGCCAATTAGCAGACACTTTTATCCAAAGCAACGTAGTCATATGTGAATACATTTCATGAATGAGTGGCAGTGGGAATCGAACCGACAACCCAGGCATTGCTGACTCCATGCTCTACAAACTCAGCCCCCCAGGACCACGAACTGTATCGATCTGTATTGAAAAGCTTTCAAAACTTTGTCTTTACATTACATGTGTTGCTCCATAATCTTGACTTGTATAGGCTACTAACTTAGTTTTATTGAGACATAAACCTACAATGTCATTTCAGGACTATACATTTGCTATAATGTACACCAAAACTACATAGACTATTTACATAATCTATAAATAATTCATAACACATCATAAATAATTAATAGACATGATATAAACCCACTACATCTGTTTACCAAAGTTTTATGACGTTCATATAATATATTATATTGCATAGTATTCAATAAATATGACATCAAAGTGTATTTTCTATCCATAGTTCCATCTGACTGACATAATGTATATTAGATGCATTGTAAAATACCTTGTCAACTTTTAACAGTGCTCTGCAGTGTATAACTGTGATGAATGCTTTACATAGATACATGTAAATAATGTCAATAATTTGAATCAGTGTGGAAGTCTGTGTCCTTCCCTCCACCTTCCTCGTAAAGTTAATCAATCATTCATGAATTATATCTTTTAAGAGAAAGTACATGGTTGGTCTGTGGTCTGAAACTTGACCTGCAAAAATGATATTATTTTATGGACATGGTTTGAATCAACGGTTTCTTTTACTTTCCATTCTACTAATTTCCATGGTACTCTCTCTAACTCTCTCTCCCATATATAATAAAGCAAAAAGCCTCATCAGTCCCTACTGCAATAGTCAATAAACTTTCCTTCAAAGATACACAGTTCCGTCACATTCATACAGGTGTCCACAGATTATTAATACATTAAACTCAAATTCAAATCTTTCATTTCTGGTCGCTCCAATGACCAGAATCCAAAACTTACTGAGTTAGGTTGACAAATATGTAAATACTGGTAAGTTGTTGCTTAGTTTGAAATGGAATGGAATATCGTCTGAAGGCATGTTGTCTCTTCTCAGTGCAGCCCAATTCTTGTTATAATGAGTCTAATAAGATAAACATGTGTACTCTGTTTGGCATGTTCAGTTGCATTGTGTTTATTTCATTGGAGTGAACTAAAAGCATTTGTGTGCATGTGCTTGTGTGCTTGCATGCTTCCGTGAGTGTGTGTGTGTGTAAAATATAAAATACACAGGGAAAAGAGAGAGGAGGGGGGGCAAAGAGAGAAATGAGAAAAAGCAGAAAAATAGAGAGAAAGGGAGAAAAGAGGAGAAAAAAGGAGTGAATACCTCCCAGGGAGGCGGAGAATCCCTTCATCTGCTTTTCAGTGTGTGGAACACTGGCTACACTTATCCCCTCTCTCTAAAAGGAGCTCCGCTTTCCGCCCCATTAAAAAGTTTGGGAACTAATGCCACCCCTGAATACTAGTCTAATTAGAGTACTACCCAGAGCTGCAAGGGCCCAGCAACACAAGAGGAGCCGGAGGCTATAAGGGAAAGCATTCTGTCATTTCCCTTTTGTAGAACCCATCTTTTTTGTGTTATTTTTTTTTGTCTTTCTTTTTCTTTCACGTTCCGACTCTCTCTCCCTTTCTGGGTATTCTCTCTCTTCAACTTGTGTATAGAGAGCAGGAATGAGGAATCCTACTACAGCTCAACCGATCTTTAATCACAGAGACACTTTTGATCTGGGAGACAGGCCCAGGTGGATTATGACAATATGAATGGTGTCAATCTCAATGAGGCAATACAGGATACTGTCACTGGCCTTTTGGGGGATCAGTGAAGAGTAAGGCATTTATTTTGAATTAAATGGAATGACTACAAAAACAAGGAACTCTGATAATTTTGCTTTTCTAGGTAACAATAACTATAAAACAGAGTAAAATAGATTTTTACTTAGATAGAAATTCATTGCAAGACATGCTTTCTGTGTAACTCAATACATTTTATGAATCACACAAACACACAAAGTATGTGTTGTGCATGTAAATTTGGGCATGCCTGACACTACTGTAAATTATATAAATTGCTAAATAAACGTTGACAACTTTTGTCTATATTGTCTATATGTCACTAATGTGTGAGTGTATTTGATGACGGATGTCCACATATGTAGCCTATACAATAAAATAAGGAACATTTAGAAAAAATAAAGAAAAGTTAGAGTTATATTGTAGTTGTGCGGTTAACTGTGCGGTTAACTGTGCGGTTAACTGTGCGGTTAACTGTGCGGTTAAATGTGCGGTTAACTGTGCGGTTAAACTCCTTAAAGTGTGAGTCAGCTTGCGTGGACCACAGAGCTGTGATTCTGAGTCTGTGTCCCAAATGGCACCATATTCCCTATGGGTCCTGGTCATTAGTGAGCTACAGTACATAGGGAATAGGTCTAAATGCTCTGTTATGTAAAGTCAGACTGCTGAGGTCAGGTCAATTTGACTTTGGTATTATAGGATCTGCTCAATAAATCTGGCTTAATCATCTTAATCACAAGCCCTAATACACTATACACAGGGGTGGCCTTTATTCAGACTAACCCAAACAGTGTTGATTAAAGAACAAATCTCATTAGAATTTCGCAGGATGGAGCATTTCATTTGGGAGACAGAGAAAGACATTCACTTATATCAATAACTCATCAGGACAGAGAGAGTACTACATAGATAGATAGATAGATAGATACAGTAGATAGACAGACAGAGAGAGAGAGAGAGAGAGAAAGAAAGAGAGTGAGTGGGTGGGTGGGTGATGGCAGGCGAGAGAAATCAGGGAAGCTGAGAGAGAAAGAGAGAGAATCAGGGAAGCTGAGAGAGAAAGGGAGGGAGAATCGGGGAAGCTGAGAGAGAAAGAGAGATAGAATTGGGGAAGCTGAGAGAGAAAGAGAGAGAATAGGGAAGCTGAGGGAGAAAGGGAGAGAATAGGGGAAGCTGAGAGAGAAAGAGAGAGAATTGTGGAAGCTGAGAGAGAAAGAGAGAGAATAGGGGAAGCTGAGAGAGAAAGAGAGAGAATAGGGAAGCTGAGAGAGAAAGGGAGAGAGAATCGGGGAAGCTGAGAGAGAAAGAGAGAGAATAGAGGAAGCTGAGAGAGAAAGAGAGAGAATAGGGGAAGCTGAGAGAGAAAGGGAGAGAATAGGGTAAGCTGAGAGAGAAAGAGAGAGAATTGGGGAAGCTGAGAGAGAAAGAGAGAGAATAGGGGATGCTGAGAGAGAAAGAGAGAGAATAGGGGAAGCTGAGAGAGAAAGGGAGAAAATAGGGGAAGCTGAGAGAGAAAGGGAGAGAGAATCGGGGATGCTGAGAGAGAAAGAGAGAGAATAGGGGAAGCTGAGAGAGAAAGAGAGAGAATAGGGGAAGCTGAGAAGAAAGAGAGAGAATTGGGGAAGCTGAGAGAGAAAGATCTACTCAATGCTAAAGTTCTACACCTCCAGTATCGAGAGTATCTTGACTGGCTGCATCACAGCTTGGCCTGGCAACTGCTTGGCAATCCGTCCGCAAGGCGCTACAGAGGGTACCTGGGCCCCCTATGTAGTGCCCTATGTAACCTGGTCAAATGTAGTGCTCTTCATAGGGAATAGGGTACCATTTTCATTGACAGCCTTCACTATCCCACTTAATTCATGCCACCACCTCCATTGTATCTTCCACAATGTCCTCCGACCTACATCATTTATTCAGATGAAGAATTTTGAGTTTGGAGGTGTTTTTATTTGTCCGACATCTTGGCTTTCTCACCTCGCAATGACCTTGTTCTGACTGAGATTTCCGCTGCGGAATGATGTCGCTGCGTCTCACCGACCCCTAGCGCTTTCTTTCTTTCACTCTATTTTTATTTTTTATTTTCCCCCTCTCCATGCTTCTTTTCTTTGGTATGATCGGTGCTCCTACAAACAACCCAGAGCCTATAGCTTTATCCATCAGGCTTGCTCAGAATGTGATAATAAAATAACAGGCGGACTGAAACAAACCATTTGTTACAACTCACAGATATATTATTCTGTCGACTTGAAATGAAGCTCAGAGGTTAGCGAGGCATCTGCTACTGAAGCTACACCAATAAATAGAACAAACATTATTGCTGCCATTGACGTCGTTAGGGCCACTTGCCACTTGAAAAGTGCCGGAAAGTCTTGGGTCTTGGGTCATCCTAAACGACGCCACCTGCCAGCAGCTGTCGGAGGTCACAGCTAGCAGCGAACAGCTTTTCCTGGCGGTTTGCATCCAATACATCATTTAGCATCCTGCACTCTCCCCAGCGTGCTGCTATTCAGAGGGGTTCTGGCAGCCGTTGTATCTGGTGGACTGTCTCAGCTGGCTGGCTACCAGTTAGTAACATGCAACAACGCCATTGGGCTCTAAACACTTCATCGACATCAAGCAGCCCGTTCATCATAGTGACACCTGCAGGTAATGCACACCGCCAAGCTACAATTTGGCTAACAGCCCAGCTAACAGCCCAGCTCCAGCCCAACTACAGTCCAGCTCCAGCCCAACTACAGCCCAGCTCCAGCCCAGCTAACAGCCCAGCTCCAGCCCAGCTCCAGCCCAACTACAGCCCAGCTCCAGCCTAGCTAACAGCCCAGTTCCAGCCCAACTACAGCCCAGCACCAGCCTAGCTAACAGCCCAGCTAACAGTCCAGCTCCAGCCCAGCTAACAGCCCAGCTCCAGCCCAACTACAGCCCAGCTAACAGTCCAGCTCCAGCCCAGCTAACAGCCCAGCTCCAGCCCAACTACAGCCCAGCTCCAGCCTAGCTAACAGCCCAGTTCCAGCCCAACTACAGCCCAGCACCAGCCCAGCTAACAGTCCAGCTCCAGCCCAGCTCCAAGCTAGCTAACAGCCCAGCTCCAGCCCAGCTCCAGCCCAGCTAACGGCCCAGCTAACAGCCCAGCTCCATCCCAACTACAGCCAAGCTCCAGCCCAGTTCCATCCCAACTACAGCCCAGCACCAGCCTAGCTAACAGCCCAGCTAACAGTCCAGCTCCAGCCCAGCTAACAGCCCAGCTCCAATCTAGCTAACAGCCCAGTTAACAGCCCAGCTCCAGCCCAGCTAACGGCCCAGCTAACTGCCCAGCTTCAGCCTAGCTAACATCCCAGTTCCAGCCCAACTAACAGCCCAGCTCCAGCCTAGCTAACAGCCCAGCTAACAGCCCAGCTCCAGCCCAGCTAACAGCCCAACTACAGCCCAGCGAACAGCCCAACTACAGCCCAGCTAACAGACAAGCTAACAGCCCAGCTTTAGCCCATCTAACAGCCCAGCTTCAGCCCAGCTAACAGACAAGCTAACAGCCCAGCTTCAGCCCAGCTAACAGACAAGCTAACAGCCCAGCTTCAGCCCAGCTAAGAGCCCAGCTCTAGCCGAGCTAACAACCCACTTGTCAAAGGTCAAATGGGATTTAGAATTTATTTTCAGAATATGGTGCCAGGTTAATTAATGTACTATACCGTATATTAAATCATATTTACTAGATCAATACATCTTAATAGGAAAATATATACATTAATTGCATGCATATATGTACTGTATGCGTGAGTGTGTGTGTGTGCGTACACCCAGTGGGGAAATTTAACGTTAGAAGTTTCTTCCTGTATCCTCTGTACTATGTCATCCATTCCCTCTCGCCTCCATAGCGACGCCCCTGTCACTCAAAAGATTAAAAAAACATCAACAGTGGAAGCCACCCATGAAGACGCACTCCCACTCTCCTCTCCCCTCTCTCTCATGTTTTTTCCCCCTAACTAGCTTTCACTCCCTCTGTCTCACTCTCTCCCTGACTCCTACTCTCGACTCTCTCTCTCCCTGACTCCTACTCTCGACTCTCTCCCTGCCTGACTCCTACTCTCGACTCTCTGTCTCCCTGACACCTACTCTCGACTCTCTGTCTCCCTGACTCCTACTCTCGACTCTCTCTCTCCCTGACTCCTACTCTCGACTCTCTCTCTCCCTGACTCCTACTCTCGACTCTCTGTCTCCCTGACTCCTACTCTCGACTCTCTGTCTCCCTGACGCCTACTCTCGACTCTCTGCCTCCCTGACTCCTACTCTCGACTCTGTCTCTCCCTGACTCCTACTCTCGACTCTCTGTCTCCCTGACTCCTACTCTCGACTCTGTCTCTCCCTGACTCCTACTCTCGACTCTCTGTCTCCCTGACTCCTACTCTCGACTCTCCCTCTCCCTGACTCCTACTCTCGACTCTCTCTCTCCCTGACTCCTACTCTCGACTCTCTGTCTCCCTGACTCCTACTCTCGACTCTCTGTCTCCCTGCCTCCTACTCTCGACTCTCTCCCTCCCTGACTCCTACTCTCTCTCCCTGTCTCCCTGACTCCTACTCTCGACTCTCTCTCTCCCTGACTCCTCTCTCTCTCGACTCTTTGTCTCCCTGACTCCTACTCTCGACTCTCTCCCTCCCTGACTCCTACTCTCGACTCTCTCCCTCCCTGACTCCTACTCTCGACTCTCTCTCTCCCTGACTCCTACTCTCGACTCTCTCTCTTCCTGACTCCTACTCTCGACTCTCTGTCTCTCTCTCCCTGACTCCTACTCTCGACTCTCTGTCTCCCTGACTCCTACTCTCGACTCTCTGTCTCCCTGACTCCTACTCTCGACTCTCTGTCTCCCTGACTCCTACTCTCGACTCTCTCTCTCCATGACTCCTACTCTCGACTCTCTGTCTCCCTGACTCCTACTCTCGACTCTCTCCCTCCCTGACTCCTACTCTCGACTCTCTCCCTCCCTGACTCCTACCCTTGACTCTCTCCCTCCCTGACTCCTACTCTCGACTCACTCCCCCCCTGACTCCTACTCTCGACTCTCTCTCTCCCTGACTCCTACTCTCGACTCTTTGTCTCCCTGACTCCTACTCTCGACTCTCTGTCTCCCTGACTCCTACTCTCGACTCTCTCCCTCCCTGACTCCTACTCTCGACTCTCTCCCTGACTCCTACTCTCGACTCTCTGTCTCCCTGACTCCTACTCTCGACTCTCTCTCTCCCTGACTCCTACTCTCGACTCTCTCTCTCCCTGACTCCTACTCTCGACTCTCTGTCTCCATGACTCCTACTCTCGACTCTCTCTCTCCCTGACTCCTACTCTCGACTCTCTGTCTCCCTGACTCCTACTCTCGACTCTCTGTCTCCCTGCCTCCTACTCTCGACTCTCTCCCTCCCTGACTCCTACTCTCGACTCTCTGTCTCCCTGACTCCTACTCTCGACTCTCTCTCTCCCTGACTCCTACTCTCGACTCTCTCTCTCCCTGACTCCTACTCTCGACTCTCTCCCTCCCTGACTCCTACTCTCGACTCTCTGTCTCCCTGACTCCTACTCTCGACTCTCTCTCTCCCTGACTCCTACTCTCGACTCTCTCTCTCCCTGACTCCTACTCTCGACTCTCTGTCTCCCTGACTCCTACTCTCGACTCTCTGTCTCCCTGACTCCTACTCTCGACTCTCTGTCTCCCTGACTCCTACTCTCGACTCTCTCTCCCTGACTCCTACTTTCGACTCTCTCTCTTCTCCCCACCTCATTGTTCTCTCTCTCTTTCTCTCTCTCTCTCTTTCTCTCTCTCTCTCTCTCTCTCTCTCTCTCTATATATATATATATCTCTTTTCCCCATCTATCACTATATGACTCCCTCGCCCCCCCTTCTCGCTCTCTCAGCCTCATTGACTCAACCACAAAGTGTCTGCTGCAGATGCCCACAGCTTCTAAAAGGACTAGCAAAACACCAGAGCTAAGCATTTAAGTGGGTATATTCTGCTGCGTACCCCCCTCCTCTATGCCTGTGTGTGTGTGCACGTGTGTGTGTGTGTGTGTGCAATTGTGTGTGTGTGTCTTCCTAGCCTGTTCCCAGTCTCTTGGAGGCATGCCCAAAAGTCTCCCGACACAGGGATCAGTATTTGACAGACGTGTTCTCATAGCAGTAGATCAACACCACAATTAAATCCAGAGGCCTTGTGATACACACAAGACCCCTGTCCCATGGCCCACCCCCTGCCAAAAAGTGAGCCACATCAGAGGCAGCACCAGATTTGATATTTTCGTCATTTAGCAGACACTCTGCCTTACAGTAGTGAGTGCATACCTTTTTTCCCTACTGATCCCCCATGAGAATCAAACCCACAACCTTGGCATTGCAAGCACTATGCTTTACCAACTGAGCCAAACAGCCCCTGAGCCACATGGGACCCCACGACACTCTGTAACACATTAGAAGGGCTTGCGGCTTTGATATTCTGCAAGATACTGATCCCAGACCAGAGGCTATGTATGGGATTTTCGAGGTGAGGGAAATCCCTCAGAACTATGTGTGCTTCAATGTTATGGCGGTTTATGCTGTATGACGGACTAAAACCACTGATCACAGACATCAGCTCCATGTCTAGTTTTGATTTACATTTGGTTGTCAACTAACGTGAATTCAATGTGAAATCAACAAAATATTTTATGTAATTGGATTTATGTTGATGACTTTTTGCACATCCAATCAGTTTTCAGTGTCATCACAACACTCCCCAGTGGGGAGCTGCTATGTGAACAGGGTGACGTGCTTTAAGCCCAGTAAAAGAACCTCTTGATCTACAATAAAGATGACTAAACAACTTGACAGTTCTTTACACTGTGAAAGCCCTATACAATTGCAAGTGATAATCTCCTTATCCACAGATCCATTGTCTTGATAAATGATTGTAACACCTTTTTGTTGTGTGTGTCTGTGTGTGTGTGTGTGTGTGTGCATGCGTGCGCATTCACGCTTTAGATGTCTCTTTGATTGACAGATTCAATTAGCCCTGACATAGAGAAAGCAAAGATGGATGACATGTTGACAGTGATTATGCCCTCCATAATTCTGTCTTTTCACAGAAAATATGCAGTTTTATGTTTCTTTATTAAATATGGTTTGGCTGTATTTCACTACGCAAATCATGGCATTTCTTTTAATTATGTCACTTTCATTTTATTAGTCCATTCAACTTTCCATTCATCCATTCATTCATTCATTCATCCATCCATCCATTCATTCATTCATTCATTCATTCATTCATTCATTCATTCATTCATTCATTCATTCATTCATTCATTCATTCATTCATTTATTCATGTTTGCTTGATGTTGAGTAAGGTTTGGATTCAATCCAAAGAGTGGAAGATCCGCCCTATGGCTCGACTGAAATGTAAAGCTAATTTCTAAATGAGTTGACTTATGGTTAACCGTTAACCGTGAATGCAGTCTCTGCGAACGCGGGAACATTGCCTTAGAAATTCTATCCTGCTATAGCACGGATCTTCCACGAGCGGATCTTCTTTAATCTATGTCTAAGCAGGCAGATCGCTCAAAATATACTTCAAAAATGGTCCTGAAAAAATCCTCAGGCAGTCTGGAAATGCTTTCAATATTGTCCAAAAGGGGGAACAGCGAGCACAATTACTATCCAGTAGGTTTGGGTTTTGCTAGGGCATTGCCGATGGGCGTAATTCCATGGATCTGAATCTGAAGGTTGCCTGTTCAGTCCCAGTGGTAGACAGTTATTTTGTATTGTTTTTCTTTTAACCCTTTCCCAAACCTTAACCCGTAACTTAACCCGTCAGAATGAATGCCTAAACTTAATGTTTTAACCCTATCCAAATCCTTAAGCCTGTACTTCAAAATTTGGAGTAACTTCGATTTTTGGAGAAATGTGGATCAGAATCTGAAGTCAAAATTGGGTAAAAAAAAAAATATATATATATATATTCTTAAAAGCTGACATAATCACCACAATCTAAGCAATTTTGTGTGTGTGTGTGCGCATGTGTGTGTGTGTGTGTGCAGGACAGAAGTTCCACTCCACATGGTGTGTGGCTGCATCCAGCCAGGGTGTCGCATCACCAGCACCTCTGCAGTATTATGGAGATTGACTGAAATCAAGGAAGTTCTCTTTCCTTCTCCCCATCCCCTCTTCCATCCCTCTCTCTTCCCCTCCTGAGGTCAGATGAAATAATACCAAAATATCATATACCTAGTGTGCAACATCAACATTGACTCTCTCAAAGGTCGGAAAAAAGACCTTAAAACAACATTGTGTTTCCTATAGTAGGAGGCAGGCTGAAAGAACCCTTTTGTCTTGTAGCAGAGAACACACACACACACACACACACACACACACACACACACACACACACACACACACACACACACACACACACACACACACACACACACACACACACACACACACACACACACACACACACACAGCTCATCTCCTCTAGTGTTCACAAAGCCCATGCAGAAAGTATTTAACCAGAAAATCTCACAGAAGTGGAAAAAGATGCCGTTTGATTTGATACTTCCTCCCTTGGCAGTAGGAACTTCCTTTGCCCCATCACAACTGTTTCTAGAGCCCCTGTTGGAGTTTGGCTTCAGCTGGGGGGGAAGGGGTGGGGGGGTGACGGGGTAGTAATGGGTGTAAGGAGGGCCCCTGTGCTCCGGAGTGGTCAGGGCAGCAGATTTTGAGCGGATCCCTGTTGGAGATGTGAGGTGGCTCCATGGTAACTGGATATATAAAGCACACAGAACATATGCAGGGCACACTGGGGGGTAGCTAGCCACCTGCTGGATGTCCATTCGGTGCGTGTGCGTGTGTGTTTGTGTGTTTGTGTGTGCGTGTGTGTTTGTGTGTGTGGAGGGTATGCGTGTGTGTCTGCATGTGTGTCTGTGTGTAGCAAGTTCCACACTAACAGTCTCCACTGTTAGCACAAAGCTACATTTACCTCTGCTCTGTATGGAGGTAAAAACCTGCAGTGAGCTCTTACACTCACCTCATGCAGATAGTGAGTATTAGCGACCGTTCACAGAGTGGTGGAGAGGTAGCCTGTCCATCGTATGTGTGTACCAACAACGCCACCATTATTTGACCCCTATTCCACTCATGCCCATTTGTCAGTGATCCGTCTGTTTGGTTTTCATAGTTGTGTTTCTGCTCCCAACTCTGTTAGTGGTTCACTTACAGGTTTCATTATGGAGAAGAGGCTTTTATACACCCACACTCACTCACTCACTCACTCACTCACTCACTCACTCACTCACTCACTCACTCACTCACTCACTCACTCACTCACTCACTCACTCACTCACTCACTCACTCAAACACATGCATGCAGAGTCAAATGAGCATACTACCCAATTGGTGGTTTAGCCACTATCCAGACCTTTGCAAATGGCTGACCGATCTTCATCCTCACAGAGTTTGCATGATGAGTGTTGGTTTTCCTATATGTTGCTGATGCTCTAAAGTGTGAACTCTTTTTATTTGACAACCTTTGTAGAATGGGCTCTAAGCTCAAATCTCTTCCTGTTAGGCATAACATGGCAAAGCAAAGCTGTAGGCTGTGCCAATGATTTTGATGTATTTATTTAATCAAACCTTTTCTTATCTAAGTTAGTCTTTTGAAATATAATGTGTTGTTTGAAGAGATAGAAGTCTGGTCCAGACCTGGTCAGTATTAGAGGTGAAAGAGAAACGTCTTTAAAAAGACTAAAAGTTCAGAGGTCATCTCCCATCATCCTCTCTGTCCAGTGTTTGGTCAGGTGTTTACCCATAGTCCTTCGGGGCACATACTGTACTCTCTGTTGTGTCTCTTCCTGTTTGTTTTCTAGTGATTTACTAGTAAACCTCTGAGAGTTTTGCAGGCTGGAATAGACTTCTTTAACACAAGCAATACATGTTTTAAAATTCATCTAGAAACTTGGATAATATCTGGTTTCTGTATCTGACAGGTTTTGCTAAACATACTGTATGCTGTGCTTCTCCTAATTGTGGTCCGTAGTATCCGAAACCTAAGACGACATAACCTACATTTGTTTTAACTTTGTGTTTGTTGGTTTAGCCAGGGAATCAGTCCAGGGGTGGACGTTGGTGACTCTTTCTTTATCCTTTACAGATTCATGTACTCCAATTCATGCTGCCAAGTTAAACAAGGGACAACAATACATTTGGAAACTTTAAACAAAGCTCTACAGCAATTCAATTATGAGTTTAGTTTTCAGTAAAAATGTATTTGATTAACTGAGTTGAGGTATCTGATTTTAACAGATTTATTTTAGATGACTACATAAAACATACACACGTAGACAAACATACAAACAGACAGGATTTGACACAACCGAACAGGAACAGACACAGGCCTCAGTGCCCATGCAGGGGTACACACATACACACATACACACACACACACACACGCACACACACACACACACACACACACACACACACACACACACACACACACACACACACACACACACACACACACACACACACACACACACACACACACACACACACACACACACACACACAACACGTAACAAAGTAACAAAGTATGACGACATTTGAATATAATCTCCTTACTTCACTTCCTTCTGCTTGTCTCTGTATTATTGGAAACATCCACCGCCAAATTTGGTTTCAGCCATAAAAATGAGAGGAGAGTTGTATGTAGTACATGTGGGGATTTAGCACTTTGACATTATGAAGTTTTACTAGTTTTAATTTCCTGTTGTGTAGCAGTAAAGAAAATGCATTGTTTGAATGTGAGATCTTCCATGACTTGGTGATGGAAGCCACAATTGATATAGAGTAATTTGGTCATAGAACAGTGCAAAATTGATATTTCTATTTATTTTAGAAATGAATAAGAATGAAACAGTGAAACAACCCCCCCAACTCTGGTGACATGGTTAATTGGTGTAAGTAGGGTAGCAGTGTACATTCTAATTACAATGATACTGCTGTTAACTTCTCTGCCAGTATGTCTGTGCAAGCCCGTTGTTGTTACAGTGTGTAATTGATTCCTACAGTCTTCTTCCTCTCCTTTTGATCCCTCCATCCTCTCCAGTCATGTCTCTCTCAGGTGGAACCGGCTAGCAGGAGGTCCAGCCTTGCTCTGCGTCCTCTCCTCTCTCCCGGCACGGGCAACATATGTTACACAGATCTGCATGTTTCCATCCTAAACCCCCTCCTCACCCTCCCTGGCGCGTATGGATAGAGTTTCTGTGAGCCAACTAGGGAAGGGAAATGTAGCGCTGGTCGGACGGCGCTAGGATGTCACAAAACAAACACAGAAATCTGGACATTGTTAGCTTTAGAGTTTTTTCCTGCCCTGGTTGCGTGAGCCCAGAGTGACCTCTGGCCTCCCTCTCTCTTTCCCCATATTTAGATACCGTTGGTTGGTGAGCTGAGCTTCATATTTGGGTTTGGATTCACGGGTTGAGGAGAATGCTCACTGGAAAAACACAACTTAAAGATATGCTCTGGAACTTTGGCAACTACCAAGTATTTTTTAAACCTCCCGCTTTGGGCTGGATGTGCTAATGTAGTTCATACATGCATAATCTATGAGCAGAATGAATGTTTTACCTCAATTAGCCATGAAATCCCTAGTTTGAAAGAAACCATTTTTCTGGAAGCTGTGCTGCGCTATTTCCCTACATTTTCCCCATGTGGGCCAGCCCCCTAGCAATTTAATTTTAGCCAATGCGCTTCAGCCGTTTGAGTGACAGCTAGGAAGATGCACACAAACAGCAGAGTGAGAGAGAAATGACATGGTACACATATCTGCACATACGTGATGTAGTACAGTTTTCAAGGACCACTTTTGGCTCATGAGCTACTTTCAGAACTAGCGATTTGAAAACTATACGAAAGTACCGGAGAATCTCTTTAATGAGGATTATAGAGAAATAAATGTGGTAGTTTACATAAATATAGAAACAACACCACTGCCAATTTTTTTTTCTAACAGACTATTTTCTACTTCTGTTCAGTTGATCCTTTGTGTTTCCTAGAAAAACCTCTCATGTTTTGTCTTGTATGATTGGCACCCACCAATCGTACAAGAGTTCTATGGATGTGTATCAAAGGACCTTCACACCCAGACAGTTGTTCCTTCTCCTCTCATCGAAGCAGAGGAGTAGCAGGGCTGATTCCCAAATGGCACCCTATTCCCTACAAAATGCACTACTTTTGAACAGGGCCCGCCATAGTACACAATACAGGGAAGAGGGTGCCATTTGGGACATAGCCCAGAAGTCGGTCGGTCTGGGGCGGGCTGGTCTGGGTCTGACAGTATAACAGCATGTCAGATTGATGCTTCATCATTAATGCTTAATGACTTTACCAGTCTAAACAAATAATCAGTCTCACAGAAGCCAAGCACGGGGATTCATAGGGCTATCAATTCACAGTCTTTAGGGGTGGAGGACAGGGAGGGATAAGGAGAGGAAGGGGACAGGGAGGGGAGGAAAGAGAGGGATGAAGGGAGTGATTTAAGGAGAGACAGAGGGAGTACAGAGGTGGAAAAGGGAGAGAGGGACAGAGGAGAGTGGAGGGTGGGAGGAAAGAGAGTGGAGTGTGGGAGGGAAGAGAGTGGAGTGTGGGAGGGAGGGAGAAGGGTGTGGGGGGGGGAGGGAGGAGAGTGGAGGGTGGGAGGGGAGAGGAGGGAAGGATGGAAGGAGGAGTGGTGGAAACTGAAGAGAAGAAGTGATAGCAGGGAATTTATCTCTCTTGTCTTGGACTTTCTCCAGGTTGCTCCTGGGAGGCTGTTCAGTGGGGTGACCTTTCCCCAGAAGGAGGAGCCTGCTGGTGACCCTTGTATTCTCCCCTGTACACCCCTCCTCAGCCCCTCAGCCCCTCCAGTCCTCCAACCCCAGCTCAATGCAGGCCATTCATAGCTGTGTGTTTTCCTGGGGATGCTCTGCAGGGACACTATCCACTGCCATTTTATGGAGCCAGAAAGAGAGAGAGAAAAAGAGGGGGGAAGGTGTTAGCAGAGGCCGGCATTCTGGGGACCAGGAAGTCAGAAAGGTTTAGCTACCCTGGACACACAGCATCCTCTAACACTTCTGTCCTCCCCTTAATGGACTACTTCATTTCATTTGCATTTTAGTTCTTGCTCCTACAAATACTGTTATACAGAACATACAATTTCTGACACTGTTGCGAATATGCTTTTTTCTAAGTAGTCATGTGGATGATGAAAAATGAAAGGAATATGTATGAAATAATAACACACACCTTCTCTCTCTCTCACATACTGTCCTAAATAAACACACACAGACATACACACACACACACACAGTGAGAAGCGTCCAAGTGTGTCCTATGACATTTAACCATATGAACAATGGAGGTATTTGGCTTCATTCAACCCAAACACCCACATCCCCATCCACAAACATCCAGGAAAGGTGCACCTCGCTCCCCCATCGACCCCACCCCAGTGACCCATGCCTGGAAAGTGTGGCTGAGGAGAGGAGTGGGTGCACTAACTGTTTTTACATCTGAGGTCATACTTAGAAAGCATTAGACATGCAGAGACACTGAGTAACATATCAGTATTGGGAAAGGGGTGGAGTGGAGTGGGGGTTCAAGTTTTGGTTAAACTTGTTTGTTTTCTCCCATGCATAGTGTGTTGGGAATTGTTATACTTTTCAAAGTTATAATGCATAACTTTAAAATGCTTTAACTGTGTTTCTAATCTCATGTGCTCAAGTGAGTGGGCTGACAGAATCTCAGAAAACCCCCTTCCAACATTTCACTGGATATGACGAGTGAATTATGACCATTCAAATGTACACAATTACAGAGGAAATCCGCCAAGGGAGACCAACTGGAATGTAACATTTTAACACCTCTACACTGTATAAAGTTATTTCAATGCTGTGGGCATTCCTCTCTGACATGTTGTAGGTATAAATCCAGCCGGCAGAAGGCTCCCATTTTTCTTAGTGTAGCTGGCGCGCACACACACACACAAATAGTGCACTGTATAGGGAATATATAGGGGGCCATTCCTCACACAGCCCAGTGTGGAGAGAAGTGGGGCTCTCAGTAGGTCTGGTCTAGCCCATATCCATCTCCTCCTCTGTTCTACTGAAGAAAGAGAGAGTTTGTGCATTAATTCTTATTCCATGTGTTTGTGTGTGCATCATGCATATATACAATGTCTTCAGAAAGTATTCATACACTTTGACTAATTCCACATTTTGTTGTGTTACTGTAACGGCTGTTTGAAGAAGAGGACCAAGGTGCAGCGTGGGACGTGTTCATGATTTTTAATAAAACTGAACACTAGAACAAAAAATAACAAAGTGGAACAAACAAAACAGTTCTGTCTGGTGCAGAGACACAAAACAGTTCTGTCTGGTGCAGAGACACAAAACAGTTCTGTCTGGTGCAGACACACAAAACAGTTCTGTCTGGTGCAGACACACAAAACAGTTCTGTCTGGTGCAGAGACACAAAACAGTTCTGTCTGGTGCAGAGACACAAAACAGTTCTGTCTGGTGCAGAGACACAAAACAGTTCTGTCTGGTGCAGAGACACAAAACAGTTCTGTCTGGTGCAGAGACACAAAACAGTTCTGTCTGGTGCAGACACACAAAACAGAAAACAACTACCCACAAAACCCATGTGGGCAAGAGCTACCTAAGTATGGTTCCCAATCAGAGACAACGATAGACAGCTGGCCCTGATTGAGAACCACACCCAGACAAAAACAAAGAAATACAAAAACATAGAAAAATAACATAGAATGCCCACCCTAGTCACACCCTGGCCTAACCAAAATAGAGAATAAAAGCCTCTCTATGGCCAGGGCGTGACAGTTACAGCCTAAATTCAAAATTCAACATTATTGTTAGAAAATTCTTCAAGCTCAGTCAAGTTGGTTTTTGATAATTCTTAGACAGACATTTTCAAGTCTTGCGGTAGATTCTCAAGCTGATTTAAGTCAAACTGTAACTAGGTCACTCAAGTACATTTAATGTCGTCTTGGTAAGCAACTCTGATGTATATTTGGCCTTGTGTTTTAATTTATTGTCCTGCTGAAAGGTGAATTTGTCTCCCAGTGTCTGGTGGAAAGCAGACTGAACCAGGTTTTCCTCTAGGAATTGCCTGTGCTTAGCTCTATTCCGTTTATTTTTAACCAAAAAAACTCCCTAGTCCTTACCGATGACAAGCATACCCATAACATGATGCAGCCACTACCATGCTTGAAAATATGAAAAGTGGTACTTAGTGATGTGTTGTATTTGCCCCAAACAGAACACTTTGTATTTAGGACATAAAGTTAATTTATTGCCACATTTTTTACAGTTTTACTTTAGTACCTTATTGTAAACAGGTGCATGTTTTGGAATATTTTTATTATATACAGGTTTCCTTCTTTTCACTCTGTCATTTAGGTTAGTATTGTGGAGTAACTACAATGTTGTTGGTCCATCCTCAGTTTTCACCTATCACAACCATTAAACTCTGTAACTGTTTTAAAGTCACCATTGGCCTCATGGTGAAATCCCTGAGTGGTTTCCTTCCTCTCCGGCAACTGAGTTAGGAAGGACGTCTGTATCTTTGTAGTGAATGGGTGTATCATCCAAAGTATAATTATTAACTTCACCATACTCAAAGGGATATTAAATGTCTCCTTTTAATATTTTTACACACCTACCAATAGGTGCCCTTCTTTGCAAAGCATTGGAAAACCTCCCAAGTCTTTGTGGTTGAATCTGTGTTTGAAATTCACTGCTCGACTGAGGGACCTTACAGATAATTGTATGTGTGAGGTACAGAGATGAGGTAGTCATAGAAAAATCATGTTAAACTCTATTATTGCAACTTATGTGACTTGTTAAGCAAATATTTACTCCTGATCTTATTTAGGCTTGCCATAACAAAGGGGTGGGAATAATTATTGACTCAAGACATTTCAGCTTTTCATTAATTTGTTGTTTTTTTAAAATCGAAAAGCATTCCATAATGTGTAGGCCAGTGACACTAAATCTCAATTTAACCAATTTTAAATTCAAGCTGTAACACAGAAAAATGTGGGAAAAGTCAAGGGTTGTAAATGCTTTCTGAAGGCACGGTATGTGGTTGAATGTGAGCACTTGTGCGTGCCTGGGTATGTAATGTAGGTAAATGTGCATGTATGTAGCTTGTGTGTGTGTGTGTGTGTTATAGTTTTGGGTATATACATCTCCCCTGCCACACAGTTGGTTGAGCAGACCAATGGACCAATAGCAGCAGCGATAGAGGTGAGAGATGTCATGCAACTACTGGCACAGATACAATTAACATACCATACAGATAGATAGATATCCTCAGGATCTCATTGAAAACCAAATGTAACCATTCTTTACATCCCAAGTAAATACTATATCATTACATTGGCAACCTCGTTAGCAACAATGTGACAGAGCTAAAGTACAATGGGGAACAATTAAGTGGTAATGCCAGAGAAGCCGGGGTTTGGAGGATATATTGGCACAGGTGTTGTTAGGCCCGAGATGAAGTCGAGGCCTGGTAAACCGTGCCAATATATCCTCCAAACATTGGCTTTGAGGACATTATCAGGTTTATACAACGGGTTACCAACATATTCAAATAATGATTGACATATTATCATTAAAAATGTTATTTTGATTAATTTATTCATACTATTTCATCCTTCCACAGGATATAGTCCCGACACAGATCTAGGATTGCGAGAGTCTTTCAGTCTTTTTGTTCTGCATCTATGGACACGACCCAGTCGTTCGTTCTAAATGTTTCATTGCCATACTGGCTGGCAACGTTCTTATCCCTTGCTTGCTAGCTAGCCAACTACAACTAACTTACAGTCACGTCAACCTTTTTTCAATTGACATTCTTTTGTATATATCGATCAAAATTATGTCAGCTGAATCATGATTTCGACTGGCTGAGAAATGCTGTCTGGCTGTCTGTCTCGTCCTGACTCACGACACGTTCATTACTATGGGACAGCAGGAGATCGAATTTGAATATTGAAGCAATGTTGCAAATGTCGACGACACAGACAGCAAGGTTTATACAAATCTCCGCTGTTGAAAACTAAATGTTAGCCTAAAAGAAAGAAATGTCTAGATGCTTTTTATAGTGGAGATCAAGTTTATAAATGACCTGGCTGGGCTGATGAGACAATTGATAGCGCAGTCAGATGGAACAGAGTAAATAAAGCATTTTAACTTCATAGATTTAGCCGGTGGAAACTTGTGGAATCGACACCGGCTGGAATGCAGTTTTAACCAATCAGAATTCAGGATTAGACCCAACCATTGTATAATCATGTACAACCAGTACAATCATGTCAAAATGTGACATCATTTGGTAATTTTTGACATTTAAATTCACTGTAAAAAGAGCCAGCTCTCGTCTGCTTCTACTCATTAAATACAATCAATGAAGATGACTTTTGAAACTGCAGTAAAAACAATGTATTTACCCTTTATTAAATAACTAAGTCATCATATTGAGACCTAGGTCTCTTTTACAAATTCACCCTGTATATATAACATAAATAAACACATTATACCCAAACTATATATACACTGAGTGTACAAAACATTAAGAACACCTGTTCTTTCCATGACAGACTGACCAGGTGAATCCAGGTGAAAGCTATGATCCTTTATTGATGCCACTTGTTAAATGCACTTCAATCAGTGTAGACGATGAGGAAAAAACAGATTAAAGAAGAATTTTTAAGCCTTGAGACATGGATTGTGTATGTACGCCATTCAGAGGGAGAATGGGAAAAACTAAAGGTTTATATGGGAAAAACAAAAGATAAGTGCATTTAAACAGGGTACGGTAATAGATGTCAGGCACACCAGTTTGTGTCAAGAACTGCAACGCTGCTGGATTTTTCATGCTCAAAAGTTTCCCATGTGTATCAAGAATGGTCCACCACCCAAAGGACATCCAGTCAACTTGACACATCTGTGGGAAGCATTGGAGTCACCATAGGACAGCATCCCTTTCCACAACTTGTAGAGTCCATGCCCCGACGAATTGAGGTTGTTCTGAGGGTGAAAGAATGGGGTGGGGGGGTCCTTAATGTGTTGTACACTCACTGTATATACACATTAAAAAATAAAAACACAGTCATCGGAAGTACAAATAAAACATGACAAATCCCCCAGAAAAACAGATATATTCCTACAAAAATATGTGCCCAAACAATACTTTAAATTTCTCAAACAGCACCAGAACATCAAGTTAAAATGTAGTTTCAGTTTTGTTCCAGTACATTAAAACTAAAAGCAGATCTACCTTGCTCGGTGGAGACCCTAGGAACCTCAGGAGTTAACCAATCTTGTGAACGGGTTAGGCAACTCAGGTGTGTATACTTCAACAGCAAAATTAGATAAGACAGATGTTAATGAAGTGGGGCCTTGTAAACAAAAAGGGAGTGATGTAGACATCTATGGGTCTTTAGCAAGTTCCAGCCAACCAGGTTGCAGTGATTAGTCTCAGAACTGTCACCTGTAACAAAATGAAGGGCACTATGGTAGATGGCATCCAAAGGTTTAAGAGTAGTAGCAGAATAAATCATATCAAAATAATCAAGAACAGACATAAAGGTTGACTGAATAATCTGCCTCCTACTGCTTAGAGAAAGGCACCATCTGTTTCTGTAGAAGAAGTCAACTTTAAATCTTAGCTTCTTAACCAGCTCATCTCTATGTTTTCTAAACGTCAAATCCACATCAATGCAAATGCCTAAGTATTTATATGCAGGAACACATTATATTGGAGAATCATCTAATGAGTGAAAATGTAGTTCATCTGAAACATTCTTACAAGAGTTTGAAAACAACAAGTTCTAAAACAGCAAGAGATTCCTGAATAGCTCTAAAATCTGACTGTAGTTTTGACACAGATCAGTCTGGGCAATAGCATATCATATCATCTGCATATAGATTAAGTTTACAATTTGTAACAGATTGACCAATGGTGTTTATATATAAATAGTGAAGAGAACAGGTACCAAAATTGACCCCTGTGGTACACCTTTATGTACTTCAAGAAATTCAGACTTAACGCGATGGCCTGAGTTCTGTCACTAAGATAATCATGAAACCATGAGCAGGTGTCAGAGCTCAGGTTTATCAAGGACAACTTATTCAATAAAATAGCATGATCAACAGGTCCACAAACAAAGCCGCACGTTTAATTTGAGTGTCTAAAGCATTGACAGGATCATTAACAACTAAAGTTGTTGCTGTAATAGTACTATGCTCAGGCCTAAACCCAGATTGGTTTACATTCAAAATATATTTCTCAGATAAATAAAGAGCAAATGTATACATTTACCAAGGATTCGAGAATCTTCGCTAGAAAAGGAAGCCTTGAAATGGGGCGATGATGATGAAGATCTCTACTGTCCCCGTCCTTATGAAGTGGCAGCACAAGATGATTTCCATACTTTTGGAATATTTCCTGATAAAGTTAAATAATAAATGTGTGTTTGGGGGGGTCAATGTCAATTGTCCGGTGCTGATTTTATGAATTGTTCAGCAGTCTTATGGCTTGGGGGTAGAAGCTGTTGAGGAGCCTTTTGGTCCTAGACTTGGTGTTCCAGTATAGCTTGCCGAGCGGTAGCAGAGAAAACAGTCTATAACTTGGGTGACTGGAGTCTCTAACCATTTTATGGGCTTTCCTCTGACACCGTTTGGAAATTGCTCCCAAGGATGAACCAGACTTGTGGAGGTCTCCATTTTGTTTTCTGAGGTCTTGGCTGATTTATTTTGATTTTCCCATGATGTCAAGCAAAGAGGCACTGACTTTGAAGGTAGGCCTTGAAATACATCCACAGGTACACCTCCAATTGACTCAAATGATGTCAATTAGCCTATCAGAAGCTTCTAAAGCCATGACATCATTTTCTGGAATTTTCCAAGCTGTTAAAGGCACAGTCAACTTAGTGTATGTAAACTTCTGACCCACTGGAATTGTGATACAGTGAATTATAAGTGAAATAATCTGTTTGTAAACAATTGTTGGAAAAATTACTTGTGTCATGCACAAAGTAGATGTTCTAACCAACTTGCCAAAACTATAGCTTGTTTTAACAAGAAATTTGTAGAGTGGTTGAAAAACGAGTTTTAATGACTCCAACATAAGTGTATGTAAACTTCCGACTTCAACTGTAGGTGTTCCTTTGTCCAGGTGAGAAAGAACATTGTGGAGTGTGACTGAGATTGTGTCATCTGTGGATCTTTTGGGGCGGTATGCAAATTGGAGTGGATCTAGGGTGTCTGGGAGGATGCTGTTGATGTGAGCCATAACCAGCCTTTCAAAGCACTTCATGGCTACCGACATGAGTGCCACGGGCGGTAATCATTTAGGCAGGTTACCTCCGCTTCCTTGGGCATAGGGACTATGGTGGTCTGCTTGGAACATGTAGGTATTGCAGACTCAGTCAGGAAGAGGTTGAAAATGTCAGTGAAAACACTTGACAGTTGGTCCACGCATGCTTTGAGTACACGTTCTGGTAATCCATCTGGCCCAGTGGCTTTGTGAATGTTGACCTGTTTAAAGGTTACTGAAAGCGTTATCACACAGTCATCCAGAACAGCTGGTGCTCTCGTGTAGTATGCTTCAGTGTTGCTTGCCTCGAAGCGAGCATAAAAGGCATTTAGCTCGTTTGGTAGGCTCGTGTCACTGGGCAGCTCGCGTCTGAGTTTCACTTTATTGTCCGCAATAGTTTTCAAGCCCTGCCACATCCGACGAGCGTCAGAGCCGGTGTAGTAGGATTCAATCTTAATCTTGTATTGATGCTTTGCTTGTTTGATGGTTTGTCTGAGGGAATAGCGGGATTTCTTATAAGCGTCCGGATTAGTCTCCCGCCTCCATGAAAGCGGCAGCTCTAGCCTTTAGCCCGATGCGGATGTTGCCTGTAGTCCATTGCTTCTGTTTGGAATATGTAAGTACAGTCACTGTGGGGACAATGTCATCGATGCACTTATTGATGAAGCAGATGACTGAGGTGGTGTACTCATCAATGCCATTGGATGAATCCCGGAACATATTCCAGTCTGTGCTAGCAAAACAGTCCTGTAGTGTAGCATCCGCGTCATCTGACCACTTCTGTATTGAGTGAGTCACTGGTACTTCCTGCTTTAGTTTTTGCTTGTAAGCAGGAATCAGAAGGATATAATTATGGTTAGATTTGCCAAATGGAGGGGGGGGGTTGTATGAATCTCTGTGTGTGGAGTACACCTGCATTGCACCTGCACTTGCTTCCACACCTGCATTGCTTACTGTTTGGGGTTTTAGGCTGGGTTTCTGTACAGCACTTTGATATATCAGCTGATGTAAGAAGGGCTATATAAATACATTTGATTTGATTTGAGTAAAGGTGGTCTAGGATTTTCTTTTCCCTGATGGCACATGTGACATTTTCCCTGGTTGCACATGTGACAAGTTTGCCTGCATTGAAGTCCCCGGCCACTAGGAGCACCATTTTTGGGTGTGTATTTTCTTCTTTGGTTGAGAGCTGTCTTAGTGCCAGCTTCATTCTGTGGTGGTAAATAGACAGCTTCGAATAATACAGATGAGATCTCTCTTGGTAAATAGTGTGGTCTACAGCTTATCATAAGGTTACCTCAAGACTTCCTTAATATTAGACATCACGCACCAGCTGTTATTGACAAAAAGACACACACACCCACCCCTCATCTTACCAGAGGTAGCATCTCTGTTCTGCCGGTGCATGGAAAATCACGTTAGCTCTATATTGTCTGTATCTTCGTTCAGCCACGTCTCGGTGAAACATAAGATGCTACAGTTTTTAATGTCCCGTTGGTAGGATAATCTTAATCATAGGTCATCAATTTTATTTTCCAATAATTACACATTAGCAAGAAGAACGGATGGCAGTGGGATTTTACTCGCTCGCCTACGGATTCTCAGAAGGCTGCCCGATCTGCGGACCCTTTCCCAGCGTCTTTTCTTCACGCAAAAGGCGTGGATCTGGGCCTGTTCCAGTGAAAGCAGGATATCCTTCTCGTCGGACTCGTTAAAGGAAAAAGTTTCTTCCAGTCCGTGGGGAGTAATCGCTTTTCTGATGTCCAGAGTTATTTCAGTCTTAAGAGATGGTAGCAGCAACATTATGTACAAAATACGTTTTTTTAAAGTTAAAAAATAACAAAATAGCACAATTGGTTGGGAGAATGTAAAATGTTGTCTATGTTCTTTGGCGCCATCTCAACATCATCTCCATCTTCAGACATGGATGGACATCAAAAACGGACTTTTATCCCGGGTGACCTGGCTGGTAGTACTACCATATATGAATATGTACATTTATATACATTCATGCTGTGTACAGAAATGCTTTTCTGTGTACTTTGAAAGCTCTGCTATCTATAGTTCCATGGGAACATCACCAGAACGGTTCAAACGAACCACTGCCATAAAACTCCTGCATGCTAGTCCACCCATTCTGAGGTTTCTGGTCTAAACATCCAATGACATAAAACTCCTGCATGCTAGTCCACCCATTCTGAGGTTTCTGGTCTAAACATCCAATGACATAAAACTCCTGCATGCTAGTCCACCCACTCTGAGGTTTCTGGTCTAAACGTCCAATGACATATTTCAACTAAATATCATTTATTTTATTTTTTATGATTACTTACTTATACCAAATGTTTTTTCTTCTTCAAACCTTTGAAAAACAACACTGGATGGATATATATTTTTTCAGTCTTTAAATTCTCTGCCAGGGACAAAATGAACCTCATGTTGTAATTTTAGTCTAATTCCGTTTGGGGGGAAAGCCGCACCCCTAGCTGGTCGTTTATTCAGGAGCAGAAAGGTTATGACACTACCACTGCGTAATGGCAAAGGTAGAGATGATTAAGAAAATAAAGATCACCTTCTTCCCTCTCTTACATCCTTTTTAAATTGTGGCCCTCAACCATCTTTGCATGTGTTTTCATGAACAGAACATTATTGTAGTGTTGGTTTCTGCTTCACCTTGGTTATTGTAACTTAGGTTAGAAAGCAACAGCATGTTGCTGGAAGTTGACTCATTTTATGGTATCACAGGTAAAAGGTAATAGGCTTCAGTAAAAAGAGACTACAGCAAACATAGCTTAGAAAGTGTAGACTGCATGTCAAAGATTCCATTTGAAATTCATTTTCGGGGCAGAAACCATACCCATAGCTAAATTCACATAACTCAAAACACTTTTTTTGTGGAAATTCACCTGATCCATCACCTTTGCAATGTGATGTGTCATCTCTGCTATGAGTCTGCTGACAGGGTTGGGGTCAGTAACGTACATCGGGGAGAAGCCCTCATGTCTTGAGATAACAGGACAGTCTAATCAGAAGCTGTGATGACGAATGAGGAAGTGTGTGAGGAGTGTGTGTATGAGGGATGAGGAAGTGTGTGAAGAGTGTGTGTATGAGGGATGAGGAAGTGTGTTAAGTGTGTCTTTGAGGGATGAGGATAGGTGTGAGGAGTTTTGTATGAGGGATGAGGATAGGTGTGAGGGGTGTGTGTATGAGGGAAGAGGGTAGGTGTGAGAGGTGTGTGTATAAGGGAGGAGGAAGTGTGTGAAGAGTGTGCGTATGAGGGATGAGGAAGTGTGTGAGGAGTGTGTGTATGAGGGATGAGGATAGGTGTGAGGGGTGTGTGTATGATGGATGATGATAGGTGTGAGGGATGCGTGTATGAGGGAGGAGGATAGGTGTGAGGAGTGTGTGTATGAGGGATGAGGAAGTGTGTGAGGAGTGTGTGTATGAGGGATGAGGATAGGTGTGAGGGGTGTGTGTATGAGTGATGAGGATAGGTGTGAGGGGTGTGTGTATGAGTGATGAGGATAGGTGTGAGGGGTGTGTGTATGAGGGAGGAGGATAGGTGTGAGGAGTGTGTGTATGAGGGATGAGGATAGGTGTGAGGAGTTTGTGTATGAGGGAGGAGGATAGGTGTGAGGAGTGTGTGTATGAGGGATGAGGATAGGTGTGTTTGTGTCTATGAGACTGATCCCATGTTAATGAGCTCTCTGGATGGGCAAGGTGCTAGAGACAATTTTAAGCATTCTTATCAGAGACACAAGGTACTGTTCAATCAAAAACCTGGATTAAACATATATTATTCTTCAGAAAGCGCAGATTTGCATTCATATTTGGTCAATTAATTTAGTTGATTTAGTGTTTGGTTTTGATAGCAATCACATTTTATATCAATTCAAACATGACTAATCATTTTGATGGGGTTTCCCACACAAACCCGAATAAGGCCCACAGACTCATCCGTTACCCAGAGATCTCTCTGTCTGTGTGCGAATCCTGTCAGGGTGTTAGTGCTGTGGGTGTGAACCTGCTCTGAGTTCAAGGAATCATCGCTCAGTGGCTGACTGACCAGCTCTCCCACACACATGTGTACACCGGCAGGTAGCCTCACGGTTAAGAGCATTGGGCCAGTAATCTAAGGATTGCTGGTTCAAATCCCTGCGCCAACTAGGTGTAAAATCTGCCGATGTTCCTTTGAGCAAAGCACTTATCCATAATTGATTCAAGGTCACTGTCAATAATGGCTGATCCCTGACACTGACCCCACTCTCTGAGGGTGTCTTAAGGGGAATGGGATATGCAGAAAAAACTAATTTCCAATTCACATGTGTATAATAAACACTTGTACATGTGTGAAATAGGACAAATGTAAACACCCACCTAATTATTATACACACCTACACATCGCTCATTGGCTGACCATCTCTCCTCTCCCACAGACAGCATCACATTTATAATCCAAAGCCTGTCTGGGCCCAACTCATTCACTTGCACACACAAGTGATTCACACGCACACACACACTAAGCCCCTCACCTTCAACCTAGGTCAGAGCGTATTTCTCTCCCATGACACATTTCCCTCCCGCTCCTTCCCCTCCTATTCCTTCCCCTCCCTCAACCTCCTCCACCGGATTCCCTCCTCCTTCTCCTCCTCCTCCTTGCCCTCCTTCCTCCTGCTCATTCCCCTCCTCCTCCTCATCCTTCACTAACCTGTCAGGTGATATTTCAGGTCTTCTATGTGACATGGCCAAATCTTCAACATCTCCTCACTCTGTCCTAACTCCTCACTCCTCTCTCTTTTCTCTCTCATCTGTAGAAATGAACAACATATTCTGTTGTGTATCAGTGATAACATACTGTAACTGTGCGGTTTAAGATAAGCCTTCATGCAAGGCAGGTTCAGTTATTCCCCACCCCCCCAGACCCATCCTAAAGCCATGTTTATACCTGGTTCTAACATGTGCCCTTTGTCCTGATCTTGGCCACATTCTGATTGTGCCCACATTTTTAGACAAGTGTAGACAATGATTTTGATCAGATCTTATAAGT